>NW_008684221.1:72684-89240 GCF_000695815.1 Acanthisitta chloris
TAGAATGTTGATTTCTAGATACAGAAATTCTAACAGTTATAAAAAAATGACTGAGATAAATATACTAGCTGTGAAAAACACATATTCTTTTGACATAATGCTGATACAGTATTCTTATTGCTTGCTGTCTGGATTATCCCTCACATTTATTTATATCTGTAGTATATTTATATGTATTTAGATCCCTCCATTTTATTTATATTAGCATAGTCTCCTGTAGAGAAATACTGAAAGGTTAGATATGAAATTACATCACAGAAACCACAAATATATTTCACCTCTGACGTGATATACTTAAAATCTTCAGATCTGAGGCATAATGCAGTGTCTGTTGAAGTAATTGGAAAGTTTTACATTCATTTTAATAGAAACAGTATTTTGCTTATGAAACCAAGCATTTGTGAGCTTAGGCAAGGGAGAAAATCTGATGCAAAAACTATGGTCCCTGTTTCTGATTTATCAATGGATATTAACTACTTTCATATTGCCATTTCGTGTATCATAAATCAGAGTTATTGCTTTGATGTTTCATACCAAATTCACATTTACATATGAACTTTACCATTACAATATAATATTATGGTTTCTAAACCTCATTGCATTTTTTGAAGATTGCTTTGTGTAGTGTCAAAAATATATCTTTTTTTCAGGAAACATTCTTCTTTTATCTCTAATGAAAAAAAATCTGTTCCTATCATGTTACTCTCCCGGAAATTTCCAGTGAATGGTCTAGTTGTGAACAAGTAATGATTTTTTTTTGCCGTATTTTGATGGAATTTCTCTTTGTTGGTGGAAATAAATTTTATTTTTTTGGCCCAGGGAGCTGTGCCAAGCATCAAAGATTTTCATGATTACGCTTCTTTCTTTCAAATGGGTTTGTTTTATTGCACAGTCTGATCTTGGAAAATATAAACGGGCTAGGAATCTGGTTCCAATTGGAACTAGTATCAAAACATGTGATGTTATACGACTCAGGAAAAAACAAAGGATATGCTTCATATCAGTACACCTGCCAAACACTGGAGAAAATATTATTAATAATTTCCACAGGTCTGCAGGTCTAATTTATGCTGTTTTCTATATTGAATCTGTCAAGTGGGACTATGCCAAGCATTCAACAATAAACAGGAATAAAGAATATTTCTAGGGTTTTTTTGGTTGGTTTTTTTTGATTGGTTGGTTGGGTTTTTTAAGTTGATGCATAATGTTTGTGATCAGTGGGAAAGCAGCAGCAGTTTAGCATGTTTAAGTTCTGTAAATCCTTCTGACACTGCTCAATGGCAGAGCTGT
This sequence comes from Acanthisitta chloris, assembly GCF_000695815.1. NCBI lineage: Eukaryota > Metazoa > Chordata > Aves > Passeriformes > Acanthisittidae > Acanthisitta > Acanthisitta chloris. Next base: position 73,975 of record NW_008684221.1, read on the forward strand.
GATTAAATGGTGCTGTATACATGTTCTCTGGGTTATCATTTGAAAGCCAGCCTATGACTAAACTTTGCCAAGCTAAATGTGTACCCAAGCCACATTCCTATTACATATAATCATAGCTAATTGTACATTAAAGTACTTCTATGTTCTTGCTTAAATCAGTTTATCAGTTGCTTGATAATTTCATTAGGTATTAGCTATTATTTGGATAGCAAGCAATAGTGAATAATCATGATTCACCTGTTCCATTAATTCATAATTTTAAATCTCTCTACCAAAGACTCCCTGACCTAGCTTATTTTCATATGTTCAACTGCTAACATCCCCATGTCCCAAAGTAGGAAACCCTTTTAGATAGAATATTTCTTCTTGAATGAAGATACAGGTCAAAACAACTCACACAGCATTAAAAGTTCTTGCAAACCATATATTAAGCAGGCATAAATAATCTTTCTATTTCAGTGAAGGAGTCCTTTTTTTTTTCTTTTTTTTTTTCTTACATATAATATGTGATTTTTTCTCTGTTGTTTGACACCAAGTTGAAATTTTCAGAGAACTGTCAACAGCACCATGAGGACCACTTTCATGAGAAGTAAGAGATAACTTTGAGTCATATTTTCCCTCAGGAATATTACCTTGCACTTATCAACACTGAATTTCATCTTCTGTTCCATCAGCTATTTGTGTAAAATTTTCAAGTCTTCCTGCAAGTCTCTACCATCAGCTTCAGGTTTGTCCAACTGGAAAAATTACAAGTTTGTTCCTTTCTCTAAGTTATTTAAGTTAAAAAAAGAACAACTAATACAGTTTCTTGGGTAAGACTGTGATATATATCTCTTTTGCATCTTTTGGTATTGGGTCTCTGCTTCTGTGCTGTTGCTTGTATCCAAGTAGATTTTGGCAATGTCTTATAGTAAATCCCTCCCATGGCAGCACTAAGTTCATGTTCCCAGCCAAGTAGGGAGCAAGGAAGACGGAGAAGAAAAGCAAGTTTCAGTGACCAGTGTGAGAACAGCAGCAGTAGTCACAAGACCATGAAGCATTTTTAAACTATGTAGAAAGTGGGGGAGTTGACTATATTATTTTTAGGACTTGGAGGGCAAGACACATGGTGTTCATGAATACAGAAACTTCAGGACAAGGAATATAGATGGAGTAGCACAGTAGTACTATGTAGTCAAACATGAGGGATAAATGTGACAAAATTCAGAGGGTTAGGGAGTTAAGAGGAGGCTTAGTCTGGTAGCAAAGCTAAGGCACTACTTGGAGGAGAAGAATGGACATACTTGAAAGGTTATGAGTGAAGTATTTGGGCAGTTAGGAATTTTGAGGACAGGGAAGGAAGATCAGCCATTTGGGACATTTCCTTTGGGAAGCACTGTAGAGCATGGAACTGTGAGATCTCAATTCAGAGGACAGTAGGAAATAAAAAATGGAGCTGTGAGATGAGTCAGAGAAACCTTAGAATGAATAGCTTCTGGTCAATCTCTCCTTACTCATTTTTTTTGACAGAAATATCATAGATAACACTGCTGGAAAACACCCTGAATTACTAACTATAACCTTTCTTTATTTTCTGCTTTTCAACTAGTGTTTAATTTATAAAAGGATTTCTGCCTTATTTAGCTCCATACACTCCAAAGGGTTTGCAAACACTCATACAGATAATTTATGAAAATGTCTCTGGTCAGTCGACCCTGACTAGATGCCAGGCACCCATCAAAGTTGCTCTATCACTCCTCTCTGCAACTGGATGGGGCGGGGGGGGGAAGCATAATGAAAGGTTCATGAAAATTACTATGAGCTTGGAGTTTGGGATCTACAATGCAAAATACAGCACCAAGCTTCAGATAGCTGAAATATAAGAAAATGTCCATGGAACTTAAAACTGAACATTTCAGAAGACTGTTCTGTAAAAAAAGCAGGTAGATCTGCAGCACTTGGGGATGAAGATGAACAGTTATATTTAATAAAAGAGAGGGACAGAGAGCCCGGGCAAGAAAGACCACTTTTTGACAAATGATAAGCTTCTGAGTTTTCATGAACCAGCCAAATAGGGGTTTCATATATTTTTACAGTATTTTGGTCTTGGAGATTAGAGAACTGAAGGGTGACTGACCCTGAAAACAGTGTTGGCTGGCATTATTAATGAAGTGCCACAATCCTGATGGGGAACACCATGCACTGTATTACTCTCTCTGCTTGTATATCATTGTGGCTAAAAGTGTCAAGAACCCCAAACCAAAGGAAAAGAGATAAGTCAAGTGTCCTGATTGGGTGATAATATATCCTGGCCAATTTTCTCATAGTCTTAACTGGCATAATCACATCAACCTGAATTACAAGACCCAAAAATATGAAAATTCAGTTTTCAAAAATAAGGTATCAAGGATTCCCATTTTAAATCATTAAAGTAAGTTTTGCAAGTAATACTTAAAGCACTGAAGAGCCTTAGTCCCACAAGCAACTCACTTGAGCTACTTTTTCCTGGTTGAAAGTATTTGTTTTAAGCAAATTTGGTTTGGATTTGACTGGCTTAAGTTCTTCTGGTGGCCTTTCTTGGGGAAAAAAAGAAACTTAGGATATATTTAATTTGTTTTCCCCAGCACTACTCACTATACCATGGAATATGGAGCACCCACTGAGTGGAAAATTTTGCCAGAAAGTATCTGAGATTGTACAGTCAGAATAATTTGACATCTGTGGTTTAGCATTTTTGTGAGTCATTTATTAAATGCATTTAAAAATATGTTTTCCTTCTAATCTACCTTATTTGTGTCATTATCTGTTCTCTGTAATGTACTCATTAGAAAGGGATCTAAAAAAAACCAAAACAAAACACCAGAGTTCAGCACCCCTGTGTTGATCAAGAAGTAAAAGCAATGTACGTTCTGAAACAGTGCTGTCTGATTAGGATGATTACCTTCGTGATTTACTTCCAACTTTATTTGTGTAAGACACCACAATAAAAAATCTCTGAAATCCAGGAGAAGTGAGATCCCAGGGAAGGACTTCTGCTCTGACCTCTTCATCAGTATTAGAAATGACAACATGATTTTCTTAGAAATTAATTAGGATTAAAGGCAGCACAACTCCAACCAAACAGGGAACTAAACTAAAGATTGTGCAGCATATGAATGATGTAAACACTATTTAAGCATGACAAAATAATATCAGTAAAAATATTAAATACTTCCTTTCATTTCTAAAGTAGGGCCACATATAGTTTTATACTTAGCATAATAATGATAAGTGCATGAAATTATCTGCTAGATAAGCTATAAAATATATTTAAGTTAAACCAAATACTTATTTTGAGAACCCTTTCAATTTTTTCAGTTCTTACTGTTTTATTGCAGGTAGACAATACAAAACATTGCAAAAATTTGCAGACTATCCGAATAGGCAAATTTGGCCTTTTTTCATTGCAGCTTCCAATCTAAAGTTAATTTCTGTGAACCAGAGTAGGTTATACTTCACCAAGTAACTCTGTTTTCACCACAGTCTTTTACATCTGTGTCAGGAGCTGCTGCTGGTTAGACTGGGACATGACAGACTCCAGCCTGGTGGCCTGGTATTTGCCTGATGCCAAGGTCTGGGGCTGCCCTTGTGCCCCCTGACTACTCTGCTCCCTGGATGGGTGTGGGACAGGCCCTGGCTGACAGGCCCTGCCCTTCCTAACCCATGAGCAGCCCCCATAAATTTTGTCCCTTGGGTTGCAGCCTATGCTGTGGGCTGACAGCCCATCCCACCTTGATGACCATAACGTTATCAAGAACCACACAATGCTAATGCTTTGGGCATGCCCCTCACTCACCTCCATTATGCCTAAGGAAGATGAGAGTGTTCATCTTGGAACCTATGGGGACATTGGAAAATGAACACACTACCAGAGAAAGGGGTCAGATACTGGGAAGGTTTTTATTGTATAATGGATTGAAATGTATTGTTAATAAGACCTTTCTGTGTTAACTAGGGTTTTGGTACCACAAGATTATAAAATATTAATTCCACTAACAGTGAACTATTTGTTTTGCATATATGGTGTGTTCCTTTTTGTTCATAAGAAGATGTAAGAGCAGCAACATAAAAAGATCTGTAAAGTTTGTAAGAGTTATTTTAGGGAAAAATGCCTTACAAAAATTAGACCTTTTCACTATCCTTCCTTGTGAACAAAGCCCTCTTTCCAGTGTTTCATTCAGCTTCATTGTGGAAATACAAAATTCTATTCATTTTACTGGGTAACCAACATAAGATGAGGAAAATCTTCAAAAAAGAAGAAACTTTTTCAGAAGATCATTTTGACCTGACCACTTATAGAAAGATCTATACTATATAACTGAAAAGAAATCTGATCCTTCAAATGCATGAGCAGTCATATTGAAATCACTCTTAGAAGAGCTGAGGTGCAGGAAGGAAATCAGTGAACCCTCTATACACAGTGTAGAGTTACCAAATTTGAGAAGACTTGGCAGAAATAATAGAGTCTAGAAGAAAGGGTGTATTTTGCAGGAATTTTATCTTAAAAAGTAGTTGTCTCCAGCACAGTTTAGGCAAAGTAAAAACTATTAGCATACTTCTAAAATGTTTACAATTCTCAGGCTAGGCATGTGGTGATGTATGGTGGAGAATAAATTTGTGTCAGCCTTCCTGTAGTGCCTTCCTTAGAGTAGCAGAATTTTATCCTGAAGTTCCCAGGAAACCCAAAGAGACTTTTTTCCATAAACTGTTATGTTTTGCAATGAATTTTGTTTACTGTACTTCTACTGCAGTAAAATGTACAAGAAAATCACATATATAACAGTAATTTATTTTCTTCATAGGCTTGCTGACCTGTTTTCTTTTTTACGCCACAAGGCTCTTTCTTTCTGAACAGAACATTAGCAGTTCCATTTATTTCAAAGAATGGGATACTATGTACATGGATAAAGGTTTTATAAATGGGTCCAGATTAATGTGTCATTCTCTTATCCTTACCACAAATGACTCAGAATCCATGATTCACTGAAGTAGGAAGAACAAAATCCATGAGCTGAAGTTGTTTTACTTTATCTTTTCAAACCTTAGTGCTCTTGATGAATAAGAATAGACAGGGGCATGAACATTTCTAGTCAATGCATGCATGGCATCAAAGTATGTCCAGAAAGATATTGATGCTACCTGTACCTTTTCCTTAGCACCCTTTTAAGTACTAGACCTCACAGAAAAGTTATGTATTAATTGTATTTTACTGCCAAGTATAAGTTTTAACATATTGTCCTGACATTTTATCATCTAAAATGATATAGATACATTGTTTCTCATAAAGTAGCAATTATATTTCATACATTTTCTGCTAAAAAGGAAAACAGTATTCAGCCTGCCAAGATTTCTCATTAAAAGTTTAAAAAATTAGAAATACTTGTTACTAATTAGATAATTAGGAAGTAGATTAGAAACCTCTAAAGAGAAATGTACTTAAGCCTACAAGTATGTTACAATGTATCTGTTTGAATTAATTTTGGTGGTATAATTAGCATTATGTATTACCTTCACAGCTTTGATTAAAATGTGTAATCTGAGGTACCATTAAGTCTAACACTTTGCATCTCACTGGATTTTTCATATAACTAATTAGCACAAAGCTCGTGGTTCTCATTTCTCCAATATGAACACAGCATAAAAGAAGCACATCACTGATTATGTTGATACACGTGGTAGAACACCACAGAGATGAAATTTTCAATTTCCTAAAGGGTGAATACAATTACAAATTTAGCAAAGAAAAAAGTCTGTGATTTAGTATATTACATTTGGACAGTTTTGCCAAAGTTTTAAGAAAGAATATTGATACTTACACAAAGAAAAAACTCTGCTCTGAGGCAAAAATTAAAATAAGTCTCTTTACATGTAATTTATGAAGAATTTAAGAAGTTTAGTAATCATACATTGCTGATTATTACTTGTTAACATTTTCAGCAAGAGTAAAGTACACAGATACTGGTAAGGACAATGTGAAATTAGAAGATAGTTTTGTGGTTTTGAACAGGTGCTCCCAAATTTGATGACACAAAACCTGAAACTTACTATGAACAAAAACCTTGAATCCAGACTTCTAATTTTCCCTCCTCCCTATCTTCCACAATTCTTATGTATCTCACATTTCTCCTAATCTCAGCCTTTTCTATGATGTCCAGCTTTCTGGACCTTGTGATCTTCTGTCAATTATCTCCACTGTTCTGCCTTCTACCATCTTGTATTTCATTAGATTTTCTGTCTATTCATTTTATATATATCTGTGTGTGTATATATATACATATATATACATATGAAGACTATGACTTATTCACTGAGGCCAAGGCTGTCTGTTCACTCTTCAAATGTACTAAATAATGGTAATTTTTAATTGAAATGATTATATACACATGGAAGTAATAAAAATAACTTACCTCTATTATGCATCTGTTATGGACACATGATGGCAAGTTAAAAAATAGCATTTTTGCTTCCTAACCCCTATTAAACTGAACTTACATAATGAAATTGGTTTCCCCACCAGTCATTCAAACAGCACCCATGTTCTTTTCTGGAGAAAATAAGCTGTTTCCTTAGAGTAGATCTGAGAAGTCAATTACAGTTTATGAGTCAAGCACCTAAATGTTTTCTGGATTCTTTTAGCTTGAAATGCAGAAGACACCTTCTTCTTAAATGGTTGCTGATTTCAGAAGGAGCTAAGCCTCCTAAATATATCTTAGGTACCCAATAATCCCTTGTAGAAATGGCTACAAGGGCCATTTTGTAATAATTGTTTGTGCCTTTTACTTGAATAATGACAATGTTTCAGATTTTATGGTCTTAATTACGAGAGCTTGAAAAATTAACTAATTCCTCTTTCCCAACAAAAGGAGACATAATAAAATTATAGAAAGCTGAAAGCAAGGAATGTATTGGGATTTATCTGGGAGGGACAATTTGAAAGCAGCATTTGGAACTGATCTCCAGAGGGAGAGAAAATACACTAATGAGCATTAAATAGTCATATATTTGTGAGTATGGCCACTGTAGTCAATGATTGTCCATGTGTTTTACATATAATTAAGCTCTCATGTAAAGAGATACTAGGAAAATATCCCAGATTTAGAGTTCCTCTGTCATCCAGGATGTAGAGAAAACAAGCTGATCTTTATGAAAGAAAACAAGCTGTTAGAGCTTGTATAGTTAGAAATTCGCATTGTGCAACACAAGGTTCTATTTCTGGGGTGAGGACTTCAAACAACAGAGATATAGGATGTTTGTTTTACACAGGCATTGTTTCTTTCCCTGCCCTTAGATACCCATCTATCTCAACAGCTACCATTTGTCTAGATTTAGAATTCCCTCTTTAATCTGCAAGGAGGTAGGAAAAGCTGAGACAGAGTAACATTCTGAAAGGAATTTCTGTTGGATTGCTTCCATTTTTTTTTGCTTATGTTATATTAGAGCAGTTTCATGTCCTGAAAGGCTGATATATTAGGACACTTCTGTTTATTCTTAAAGAGATGTTGAGGATACTTTGTGCCCTTTACTGCACATTCTTACTAGCAGTCAAAATTGCATACTAAATATTATGTATATAATTTAAATTGTGAATGCATTCTGAACTCTGCTCTCTTTGACATTGACTGAATCTGTTACATTTCTTCTTGGCAACTGTCTGGATTATGTTGCTTAAATGTGGTTTTCTTCCTATCCCTGTATCCAAACCTTGTTCATCCTGGCCCACATTTGTGCCTCTTTGTGCCACAGCACCTCTTTCATCATTTCACTTACAAAAAAAGATTAAACTATTCCAGGAAGTGGGAGAGTAATGCAATTGAATGGATATTTAGGAGGCCTGGATGTGCATGAATTGGTTCTCAGTACATAGTTTGGCCCTACGCCTTTAGTCTTTAAAGCAAATTAAATCCTAATGGCATTTCTCCAGGAAGCATGCTTGATGGAATCCAAATCCCAAATATTAAACATAGGCTGAATATCTGAAGCAATTTTTTCCTTCATATATAATTTCAGGAGGCGTAACCATTCTTTTCAATAGACATCTAAGGCTGCAGTGTTCCCCTAGCCCAGAGAGCTAAAATGCTGGATTGAAACTAAACTAAAAATTGATGATACAGAACTATACGGAATTAGTTACAATGTTCACTACTGGCTGGTGACTGTATTAGGCTTCTGTAGTCCAAACACAAACAAGGACAATAAACCAAAAATATGTTTTCCTAATTCAGTTTCCACCTTTAAGCCATTTTAAGATACTTATGGGATTTCTCAGCAGTAAATAGGGGTTTAAATATTCTAAACAACTTGTTAGAGAAGCAAGAGTCAAGATCTTTTATGCAAGTTGCTATAAGAGACCTGCCCTAAGATCATATTGTCTTGAAGCTACTTGCAAAAGGGCTTAAAACATTTTATGTATTTTATGAACTTGAGTGGTGAACAAATCCTGATTTTATTTGAGTTTTCAATACTGAATGTATGACCTTTTAAATATGTAGGAGTTGGTTGGCCCACACCTTAGCTGGAGCCATTTTCAGGAAATTTGTGTAATATTTTGACTGTATAATAATTCTGATTGTTTATAAAGGTATAACTCAAAGGCAGGAGCTCTGGACCAGAAAAAAGTCATAAGTAACTGAGGACATATTAAATATCAGAAAATAACAACTCCATAGTTAATTTCATTTAGTCAGTACATTTGAAAACCACAGACTAAAGGTTAAATTACCATATAATTTCTTAGGCAAGCAAAGAAATATTCCCTAATATCACTGACTAGTCTGTAAGTGTAGCTTATTTTTATGCAAGACTAAAAGACTAAGATTCAGAGACAGAAATGGAAAAACAAATATATATTTTAAAATTTATATGTCCAGCACCTCAAAAAAATAATGAAATTTTGTTTTCTTTTTTCTTTTCTCTAAAATGACTGAAACTGTACCCACCCTCTTGAGTGAAATGGAAGACCTGGCTGCAACTGACATAGAGAAGTCTGAGGTACTTAACTTATTTTGCCTCAGACTTCACCAGCAACTGCTCCAGCCACATCACCCAAGTCATAGAAGGTGAAGGCAGGTACTGGGAGGATGAAGAATCACCCATTCTAGGAGTGAGACAATCTAAGGAACATGAAGGTCAACAAGTCCATGTGACCTGATGAAATGCATCCACAAGTCCTGAAAGAACTGGTAGAGGAAGAGGCTAAGCTACTAGCCATCAGGATTGACAAGTCAAGGCAGAAAAGGGGAAACATAACCCCTGTTCTTAGAAAGAGAAGAAAGGAAGACCTGGGGAAGCACAATCCAGTCAGTCTCACCTCTGTGCCTCGAAAGATCATGGAGCAGATTGTCTTGGAATCTATACTAAGACACATGGAAAATGAGAAGGTTATTGGTGACAGTCAGCAGGGCTTCATTAAGCACAAATCATGCCTGAGAAATCTGATGGCCTTCTCAGTGAGGTTACAGCATTGGTGGATAAGTGAAGAGTGACTGAAGTCATCTACCTAGACCAATGTAAAACAGTTGACACTGTTCCATATGGCATCCTTGTCTCTAAACTGGAGAGACGTGGATTTGATGGACGGATCACTTGATAGATAGGGAATTGGCTAGATGGTCACACTCAAAGTGTTGTGGTCCGAGTAGAGAACAGTGATGAGTGGTGACCCTCAGGGGTTCATATTGGGAGCATTATTATTGGCAGTCTTCCAGTACCTAAAGGTGGCCTACAAGAAAGCTGAAGAGGGACTCTTTGCAAGGGCATACAATGATAGAACAAGAAGTAAGGACTTCAGACTGAAAGAGGTTAAATTTAGATTAGGTATTAGGAAAAAATACACAGTGAGTGTGATAGGATACTGGAACAGGTTGGCCAGAGAGGTAGTAGATGCTCCATCCCTGGAAGTATTTAAGGCCTGGTTGGATGGGGCTTTGAACAACCTGGTCTCATGGAAGCAAGGGCATACAATGATAGAACAAGAAGTAAGGACTTCAGACTGAAAGAGGTTAAATTTAGATTAGGTATTAGGAAAAAATACACAGTGAGTGTGATAGGATACTGGAACAGGTTGGCCAGAGAGGTAGTAGATGCTCCATCCCTGGAAGTATTTAAGGCCTGGTTGGATGGGGCTTTGAACAACCTGGTCTCATGGAAGTTATTCCTGCCCATGGCAGTAGGGGTGGAAGTAGATGATCTTTAAAGGTCCCTTCCAGTGCAGACCATTCTATGATTCTATGCATTCTATAATTCTATGCATTCTATGTTCTACCACCGAAACAGACAACATGTCTGGAGTTGTTTGTTTGTTGTGTTACCATTGTTACATAAAAACTGTGTAAATTTACCCATTGTGCAAGTTCTTAGGTTGGTATTCTGTTTTATACTTTTATTCCTGAAAAACAGAACATCTGGAGAGTTACAGACCTGGGTGTGTCATCTCAGTGCTAGTACAAAATTGATTTAGAGTGTAATTAAAGTGAGGTTAGTATAATACCTGACTCAGTATCACATGATATAGGTAAAAATTCATACAAGATATAATTATGCCTTTTTAAACTGTTAGAGGTTACTGAAAAATTAATAAAAAATAGATTAATAATAGATAAATGTGGTATATGAAAGTTCATTAGAATAAAGGTATAACTAGAAGATAAAAGGCTAAGTCTCGTCACAGATTTTTAAACTGGTTAATCAGTAAGAAAGAAATCACAATGAAGGTCTGTTCCCAGGGTTGTAAGGTGCAAAAACTGATCAGGCAAGAAACTCTTCTGATTTATATTTAACACATTCTTTGAAGCTAGCAAGTGTGTGTGTGTGTGTTTCTTTTTTTACAAACAAGAAACTGAAATAGAGTGCATTGTCAAATTCAGACTTTGATATCTATGAAAGGTGCAACGAGTCACACTCTTGTATCATTCTCTCTCTTTGACAACAGAGGTCAAACTGAGACAGTGAAAATATATGGAAATGGTCCCACTATAGTTTGATAATAAAGAGGGAAACATGCATCTTTCTTCTCATTGTGCTATGAATCTAAAATGAAAGAAATAGACTGATTTTTTTTTCAGGAGTAGGAAAAAATCTGAAATATTTCTGAAAAAAACCTGAAAATTTCATCACATTTGAACAATGGTTTGCTGTTAATATCTGTCTAATTTTATTTGAAAGGGTGATCTGCCCTGAAAAATAGGAAAAAAAACCCCAGAAATATTTTTCACTATTATAAGTCAACAACAAAATGCACGGCTGATTTAATTTCAAAGCTCAGGAATTTTGACAGAGTCAGAACATTACACAACATGAACCATACAACATAAGCCACACCTGCCAACTTCAATATTTGCTGTGTCTAATATGCTTTTGGAGTTAAACCTAAAGGATGCGTTTTGTGTACATTTTAATTTCTCCATTTCTTAGTAAATGCATGTTCTATTTCTGCCACCTCATCTTTATTTGGAAAATAATTATAATATGTATTAGTGCAAAGCAATAGCCTCCAAGCTTACATCTGGCCATAACAGAGCCTCTGTTGATTTGAAATGGTCCTGGAAAGCACTTTGCAGATGAAGAGGAAAGGCTCAGCTGCCAGCACTCTAGTTATACAGCCTTCAGCAGATAAGATATTTGAAAAATATTCAGTAATATTTTTTTATGATGGACTTTTCTATTATCCAGAAATGCTGCTAGCATTTTCTGTAGTAGTATATCTAGTGTTAGCTCATGACCTGCCATAAACATCATTTACAGACTTTATGGAAGGTAATAAATGGCTTCAGAAAGGTTTGCCACTCCACAATATTTATCCACCTGTTAATCCCAGGTTTCTATAACACTTCATTGCCAAATATTCACCTGTAAATAAAAAAGACTTTGACTAGTTCTTTCAAACATAAATCCATTGCTTCTTCACAATTCAAGCAAAGAAAGATGCCATTTCAGAAACCAATGTTCTTCTGTGCTGTGATTCTTCTGGTCATGATTTTTATTTGCACCAGGTTGTGTTCTTAAAAAAGGCTAGCATAGGTAACAAATGCTTCTTAGTCCCTTGTGCTGGGTTATTTGGATCACATGGATAAAATAGATCTGAATACTTTGCTATTTGAAAACAATTCACAAAAAATGTATTTTTTCTGCTAAAAATAGGGGGCTATGATTGCCATTTAAAATGGTTCTATTTGTGGGTTATTAGTGAAACCAAACTGAGAAGGATTAGGTAACAGTACATTGCCTCTTCAAGGAGCTTAAAATAATACAAGATTTTTATGCTTTGCTTGTTTGGTTTTTTTTAAGTTTCACACATATACAATGCTGCTGGTGCTTTTGGTAAGGTTTTTTTGTTGTCATTTTTAAAATCATAGCTATAATCAAAGTAACTATGGTGACATACATACAAGATCCATGAAGCAGCTGGAAATAAATCTCACATCTAAAATGAAGAATTTAGTTTTAGTTTAACTTAAATCTTGGGTCTAATCTATAAGTTATTTGTTAAGGTTTAATTATTACAGGGGAAAGAAAGAAAAAAATGAAAGAAATTAATAAATTTCAGAAAAAGTTTCAAAATTATAAAGTTTAAATTATTATAGACACATCTGTATTTATTTCTTGTGTTATGCTCACTATCCCACTGCCTCTCAGAGTACTCTGGTCCTGAATTTGCTAAGTTGTTCTACATATGTTATATGTTTGGGATGTTTTGTTTTTGTTTTGCTGGGTGAGTTGTTTATAGTCCTGGGGTCTCCAGTATAATCCTGTGCCCTTTTAGTTATTGCCCCATACCAGTGCTTCTCTACCCTGCATCCTGGGGCACCATTTTCAAGGCCCTTTCTGCCATACCAGTCCTATTTGCATCGAAACAACATTTTAAGTCCATAGTGAATATTTCTATCCACACAAATTATCAACATATTGCTGATACTACTATCTGTATAAAAATTGTGTTTATGCCACAGAAATATATAAAGCTAAGCAAACTGAAACAAATTAAATAAAAACTACTTGGTCATTAGAAAATTGTTACATTTAAACAAGCTACAAAGTGCTCCAGGCCAGCCAAGAGGAGTTCAGATACAGTCTGATGAGCCTTAGTCCAGTAGGTGCCTTTGGCTTGTAAACAGCAACGGCAATGCAGTATCTAGGGGGCTGAATGGCTCCAAGGCAAGGTGATTCCATCTGGCTTGTTTCCTCTTTACTCAAGGGTTAGCTTTTATTGCCTAGTTCCAAACCACATACTACTTGATTCTGCATCTCCTCATGGTGCCAAGTGGCCACCTGCTGGAAGAACACATTGCCATTTTGTTTGAGTGTGATTTTCAGCTCAAATTATGCAAAAGAAATTGAGACAGTTGTGTGGAAGTCCAACAGAGTCATAATTTTTTAGCTCAAAAATCAGTGTGCATGTTGCTCTGTGCCATGGGGGTGTGGCATAATTATGAGGAAGGAGATTTTAAAGACCTACTTAAGCAAAGTCTAAGTATAGTGGAGGACAGAGGAGGATGAAAGTGGTTCATTTTCCTTCCCATTTGAGGGCAGCTTATGGACTCTGCTTCAATGTATTAATGCTTTATCTTAAAAGTGTTATTTTTGGAAGACGGGGTTAGCTAAGGAAACAGGAATCAAATTACTGTTCAATCAATGCCACAGGATCACAGAATCATTTAGGTTGGAAAATACCTCTGAGATCATTGACTCCAACTTTTGACTCATCATCACCTTGCCAACTAGACCATAGTATTAAGTGTTGCATCCAGTCATTTCTTGAACATCTTCAGAGACAGGAAATCCACTACCACACTGGGGAGTCCATCCCAATGTTTAACAACCCTTTCCATGAAGAAATTCCTCCTGATGTCCAGCCTGAACCTCTCATGGTGCAGCTTGAGGCTATATCCTCTTGTCCTGTCACTAATTGCTTGGGAGAAGAGACTGACCCCCACCTTGCTCCAACATCCTTTCAGGTAGCTGTAGAGAGTGATAAAGTCATCCCTGAGCCTCCTTTTCCCTAGGCTAAACAGCCTCAGCTCCCTCAGCCACTCCTCATACGACTTACTCTCTAGACCCTTCATGAGCTTTATCCCCCTTCTCTGGACCCACTCCAGCACCTCAATGTCTTTTTTGAAGTGAGGGGCCCAGACCTGGACACAGTTCTCGAAGCAGTGCTGAGTACAGCAGGGCAATCACTTCCCTGGTCCTGCTGGCCACACTATTCTTGATACAAGCTAGGATGCCAGTGTGCCACCTGAACACACTACTGGCTCATATTCAGCCAGTTGTTGACCAGTACTCCCAGGTTCTTTCCCATGGGACAGCTCTGCAGCCACTCTCTCCCCAGCTTGTATCACTGCATGGGGTTGCTGTGGCTAAAGTGTATGACCCAGCCCTTGGCCTTGTTGAACCTCACTTTGAAAAGAACTTTGAAGTTTTGAAAGTGTCTGAGATATGTAGTTGTGCTGGTTTGAGCTGAAGTAGAGTTAACTTTCTTCACAGAGGCTAGTATGGGGCTATGTTTGGGTTTTGTGCAGAACACAGAGTTGATAATGCAGAGATGTTTTTGTCATTGCTGAGCAGAGCTTACACAGAGTCAAGGCCTTTGCTGCTTTCCATACTGCCACACTGGCAAGGAAGTTGGGGATGCATGGGAGACTGGGAGGAGACACAGCTGGGACAGGTGACCCAAACTGACCAAAGGGATATTCCATACCATATGACATCATGCTCAGTATATAAGGTGGGAGGAAGAAGGAGGAAGGGGGGACATCTGGAGTGATGGTGTTTGTCTTCCCAAGAAACTGTAACACATGATTGGGCCCTGCTCTCCTGGAGATGGCTGAACACCTCCTGTCTGTGGAAAGCAGTGAATTAATTCCTTGTTTTGCTTTGCTTGTGTGTGCAGCTTTTGCTTTCTCTATTAAACTGTCTTTATCTCAACCCATGAGTTTTTGTAGCTTTTACCCTTCTCATTCACTCCCCCATTCCATTGGTGGGGGAGTGAGTGAGTGGCTGCGTGGTTCTGGGCTGTTGGCTGGGGTTAAACCACGACAGTAGTCAACATTTTGTTGCTCTTTCCACCTTTTAACACCTTTCTCAGACAAGAAGTGCCAGACATTTTATATATTTAGTGTATCAAATGTGACGGTGTTATTAAAATTGCCCATACATTCCTATCCATAATTTAAATTATTGATTTTAATGGTACACCTGCTCCAATTTACTGCACTGCCATTAATGATTCATTAATGTACTTGGATTTCCTGCTG
>NW_008684221.1:89267-110372 GCF_000695815.1 Acanthisitta chloris
ATTTTCTGCAATATTACAAAATAATCAGAAAGAGAGAAAAAAGTATGTTTTGTTGGTTTTTTTTCACCTTTTTAAAGAATGCAGTCTTGTTAAATACATTGTATAAATGGAACTAAAAAGGATTCTATCACTTGTGTAACTGTGGGTGCATCATCTTTTATTATTTTATTAATTTGGATAGTAGTAAGACAATCTGCTTAAAAGGAATGACATTGGATAGCACTCTGGACGAAAGGCCGTTTGATTATAGAATTGCTTGATTAAGGATATTTGGAAAAGCACAGAGCCTTAGTGATTAAAACAAAGCAAAATTAAGAAGACTCCTGAAAGATATATCTTCAAGGACTTGAGAGACAAAAATTTCTTAGCAGTTAAAGACAATAGCACTGCAGGAAATGCTAGTAAAAAACCCCTAATCTAAGGGAACACTAATAACTTGGTTATCTTTTGCAGTATCCTAGCTCCCCAGACACCCAGATTGAATCATGTTTACCATCTCTCCCTCATCTTTTGCAGATATGTAATTATACATTTTCAACTGGGAGCAGGAAAGGAAATCAAGGTCTAATTGTGCAAGATAGTTCTCAGGTGTTAGGAAAGAATACATCCCCTCCCCTCTGCCCCTGCTTCCAAAGAAAAGTAGATGATGTTAAAATGGTCATGGAGGTAAAAACAAGATCATGAATCTGTCATATGTTTGGAAGACAATGAGAACTTGAAGATTTGAAAGCCAAGAGAGGGGAACAGAGGAATTTGGAAATTGACTCGACAGAATCATTTTAATTGGGAAGTTTTAAAACCAAAATTTCTGAAGTATAGGCAGAAAATCTGTGTTCTATCATAGATAGTTCAGCATTAAATCAAACTACTCACACATCCCTAATGACACCTGTCATTTATGTCATGTGGCCAGTTAGTTATTATCACAAAGAATGTCAATCTACACAGGAAAAGCAATTTCTTTACTGCATGAATCAATTATCAAAACTCTTTGACCGATGTTATATAGAAACTTCAGCTAGATAAACAAAATGGTTTGACATATAAGGCTATCAAACCATCTTCCAGAAAGATATTTCAGGAATTGCTTTTCTCTTTGTTGAGCCAAATAGTATATACTAATTGGTTGCTTTTCTGTACTCTGCTACCAATGTGGTTGCTCATGTCATGAAGTAGAATTAAAATACAACTAATTCATTAAATTTATTTGTTACATTTCAGGAAACAAAGGCATTCTTTACAATGAATGGTTTTTTGCAGAATTATTTATCATATATACCACATAGAACACAACATTCAGCAATTTTTCCCTTAATACTTTAGCACACTTACCAAAAAGATGTCCAAAATAGTGAGGCTATTTTTAGGATACAGGAAATTAATTTACATAAAATCTAACAATGCAAGAAGCATATTGCAATATACTATCAATGGAGATCTTGTTGATTGACTCTTCTTTAAATATAGTTGTAAGATCTAAATTTTGACAGATCTTTCTCTCATGTATTTCTCATGAAGTAGCGAGTTTGCCAGGAAGACTGCAAAGATTTGTCCTATGAAGATACTTTTCCACTAAGCAGGTCATTCACACTAGTAAAATTTCTAATTCTGTAATCTCACAGCATTCCCTTTCCTGCTACAGTTTGTTATATAAAACAATTTAGCTTCTAGTAATTTTTATTGCAATGCAGTACAGGTAGCCATATCTGAGGACATTTAAGTTACAAACATCATGAAGACCTTTCACTCAAAGAAAGGAGAATATCCAGGAAGTTCCCTTTGACCATCATTAGACTGAATTAAGCTTGCATTCAGTGTCAAGAAAGAAAATGTCCTTAATCCATTACTTCAGCATGAACACTTCTATTAACTAATCCTCTCAAACTGTAGCAAATGCCATGCTATACAACTTCATAACATAATGCATTCCAATCTCAGGATAATACTTCTGATTTTGAAAAAGTTTTAACCTCTATATCTTACATTCACCAAAGTGCCTTGCAATCCTTTCAGGGATATTCAAATGCACTTGATTTTTTGGGTTGTTTTGCTTGGTTTGTTGGGGCTTGGGGGGACGTATTGGTCAGGGGTTTGGGATGCCCTCCTCCCTCCCCATGTGTAGTGGGATGCCAGACACTCACCAAACCTGGTCTCTCACTCCCTCCACAAAATGGACAGAGGAGAGGAAATATAATGAAAGGTTCATGGGTTGAGATAAGGACCAGAAGAGATCACTCACTGAATACTGTCACAGGCAAAACAGACTCAATTTGGGGAAATTAAGAGATTTTAATACTAATAAGATCAGAGCAGGATAATGACGAAACAAAAGAGACTTCAAAAACATGTTCCCTCACCCATCCCTCCTTCCCAACTCTACCTCCTCCCCCCACAGTGGCACAGGGAGAGGGGGAGTGGGGTTTATGGTCAGTTCATCACATGTTGTTTCTGCCACTGCTCTCAGGGAGATGATTCCTACCCCTGCTCCAGCTTGGTGTCCCTCCCATGGGACACAGTTATCTGTGAACCTCTCCCATGTGAGTCCTTCCCACAAGTGGCAGTTCTACATGAATTATCCTAAATCCTATTAGACACCAATACAGATGACACCTAATCATTCTGATGTCAATAAGGCATCTGAACTGATTGCCTACAGTCCATTTAAAATTAGATGTCCTCATCCAACTAGGAAGATAGGATGTAGATATAGCTGCATAGTCCTGACCTCTTTTAACAAGTTTTAGTTTATGACACACACACAAAAATTTTTCTTTAGCAGCTAACTAGTTATTCTGATTCTCAGAGACTCTTTGATAATCACTGAACTTTCAGTTTATAAGTGTCTCTTTTCATAATGCATTGGAATATTTATCCTCCTTTAAAAAATAGTCATTTTTGTTAGCAGAGTGAGAAAAGAATTATGTACAAAAAGCTGATTAGTAGTCTTGGTAATTACCTTTTATCTTCTTTACATAAACTAAAACTATTTGAATTTGAATTTGATTTAATCCCATTTATTAATTAGTAATGGAAAATTCTTTTATGATTAGTTATAACCTTTCTTTCTTTCTTTCTTTCTTTCTTCTTTCTTTCTTTCTTTCTTTCTTTCTTTCTTTCTTTCTTTCTTTCTTTCTTTCTTTCTTTCTTTCTTTCTTTCTTTCTTTTCTTTCTTCTTTCTTTCTTTCTTTCTTTCTTTCTTTCTTTCTTTCTTTCTTTCTTTCTTTCTTTCTTTCTTTCTTTCTTTCTTTCTTTTCTTCTTTCTTTCTTTCTTTCTTTCTTTCTTTCTTTCTTTCTTTCTTTCTTTCTTTCTTTCTTTCTTTCTTTCTTTCTTTCTTTCTTTCTTTCTTTCTTTCTTTCTTTCTTTCTTTCTTTCTTTCTTTCTTTCTTTCTTTCTTTCTTTCTTTCTTTCTTTCTTTCTTTCTTTCTTTCTTTCTTTCTTTCTTTCTTTCTTTCTTTCTTTCTTTCTTTCTTTCTTTCTTCCCTCCCTTTCCTCCCTCAAAGAGCTGTCCTTACAGGTTCTAGTGGCATGGTGTAAGAACAGAGCTGTGGCTCTTTTTATTGGAAATAAAAGAAAGTGGTTTTTTTCCTCAATTTTTTTAAAGTTAAAGACAGTTATCATCCCTGACTGTCCCTTCATCTATCATGGGGCATGTATAATGCCACAAACAGCTAATAAAGGAAGCCAAGGCAACAGGAATAAAAGCAATACAAAACGCAATTGAAATTGCTTCTGCTTCTTGACACAGAACCCACAGGACAGAACATTCTTTTCAAAAATAGCTTGGTGAAGTTAACTTTCAGTTTTACTTAAAAAGCCTTAACAGCTCTTTCCATAACAGTTTTAATGTTACTCCTTTTATAGCAGTAAAACAGGTATTTATTGTATTGTCTGCATTGTAATTTATTTCACTATACAAATATATACATCTGTATCTTTTATCCACACATATACACACACAGATAAACAGTGAACATGTAAATGCTCCCATTATAACTGTTTTGTATACTGCCCTCAGCAAACAATTCAAAAGTAACACCTTATTGTTTCAACAATCCTTTCATGCATTATTCTCATAACGTCCTTTCTAAATACTATTCTAGAATGTTTTGGAATGTATAGAACCTCAGAGTATCAATCCATCTATTGGGAAATACTTGCAAGATAAGTGGGAGTATAAAGAACTGAATAATGTCATCAGAGCAGCACTATGAACAGTATGATATATTAATATGAAGTACTACAGATGATAAAACAATTTAATATATTTTATCGGCATTTACTACATGTATTTCTGATACTGATTTTGCTTTTATAGGAGCTACTTACCCAGCACTTCTTGAGCCCAAAAACTATATCCAAACTTGCATAATTTGAACATTTCTGCTTTTAAAGTTCTATGCCTGTCAAGCCTAATGGTGGAATTCAGATTCTGTTTTATATATGTAAATATATATAAGAATTTAAACTTCTGAAAATTTAGAGCTGGTGTACAGATCTTTATCTGTATTTATCTGGTTATATTTATCTATATAACCAGCTCTAAATACAGCTGTATTGTATTGTATTATAATCTGTACTGTATTGCATAATATTTGAGCATATGAACAAGGAAAAAATTGCTTTGATTGCCTGTGTTGAATATAGAGTACAGAATCTTGAAATAAGTCTGTCACAATTTAAACAGTACTACTGCTTTCTCTGTCTTTGAATATAACACTGATTTACCAGCACATACTTCCTTCTAACTCTATCTTAATCATGAACTGCTGATGTCAGTTGAAGTGCAAGAAGAACAGATGACACAAAGATTAAATGCGGAATAGACTTCCAAACTACACTGGTTTATGATTCAGGATACATTTTAGCATGTGCTGCAGCCCACAAATGATCTTTCTTAAGACAATTGCATTATTTGGCCTTTTTAATTAGTTACTTATTTCAGGTGCATGCAGTTAGGTTTTTCAGTTTACCATTGACATTGTGATCACTCTTAAAGAATTTGGAAATGTAAGTCCACTTTTTAAATTTGGCAGCTAGTGATGCCTCTAAGAATTCTAGGATCATGTAGCAACTATTAAATTAAGACTTCAGGATTGTCCATCTGTGTTTTGTAATTTTATTTTTCCTCTCCCCTCAAAGCATTAAAACAACATGATTTGTAGTCTCTCTGCTACACAGCAGTCATTTGCTAGAACACATAATAGCTCATACCATTTGTAGCTGATTTTTCTGCTAAAGATGCCAAAGCAGTAGGACTATAGCAAAAATTTGCACAGGTTTATTCTCTCCCCCTAGAACAGGAGAAGAATATTTCTTATGCATGAAATTTCAGAAGGGTTAACATACTTCCCAAATATACTAATAATGACATATACAAGTTATCTATTTCAGTCATCAAACAAATAACACAATCAGACATAGAACACTGTGAATAAGCTCTTTTTTGGCTGTTTTTCAAACTGACAATTGCCTAAAGACTGGAAATATTTTCTACATTTGACTCATTCATCATGTAAGAGTGAATTCTTGTAAAATTGTACCTAATGGACAGGAATACCACAGCTCACAGTCAGGAGCCTTACAGAATTCATTCTGGTTTTAGATATTTCTGTATGAGGCCATATTGAGACAACATAATATTTTTATAATTTATGTCAAAACTACTTCAAAGCTCTTCTTTCTGCAATTCATCCTCTACATTAGGTTACATACAGATGCATACTTCTTAGGCTTGTAAGCATTTTCTGGGAGGCTCAGGATATAACTGACCTCACACAGAGAAGAAGTCAAATTGATTATTTCTTGCCTGCAGGAGACGCATAATTTTTTAAATTCTGGATGTCTTTTATCGACCAAAAGGAGTCAAAAGTTCTGTAAGTATATAATTCCTGTCTATATTAGCATACAGTGGGTAGACCCACCACATTTTTTTCTCAAAAATTCCATTTTAGTAATCCAAATCTTTTAAAGAGCAAAATTATTCTTTGTCAACACAAAATTGTACACATAAATGGCATCTAAAAAATATAGACATATTTTCAGTGAATGCACTTAATATTTTTAAATACCAATTCTTTTGTCAGTTAATGGCTGAAAGAAATCAAGTTTTCCTAAAACCCACACACAATAATATTAAAAAAAAATGTCTGTTAAAGATACGGGGTTCTAAATTTCCCACATCTGCCTGTAAGCTTTATTCATTTTCTTCTGATTTACAAATGGTTTTAGTGAAAACAGGATAAAAACAGGGTCCCTGGGAAGGACTTTCATTGGAGAAGTTCATGGAAGACTGCCTCCCATGAAAGGGATCCCACACTGGAGGGAGAATTGGGGAAGAGTGTGAGAAGTCCTCCATCTGAGAAGGAGCAGTGGAGACAACATGAGATGAACTGCCTGCAACACCCATTCCCCATCCCCCTATGCTGCTGGTGGGGAGGATAAGAATTTGGGAGTACAGTTGAGTCCAGGAAGAAGGGAGAAGTGAGGGAAGGTGTTTAAAAACTTAGTTTTTATTTGTGACCTCTCCCTGTTCTGACCTCGATCCATGGGTCATTCTTTATATTTCCTCTCTGCTGTCCAGGTGAGGAGTGAAATTGATAGAGGCTATGATGGGCACCTGGTGTCTAGCCAGGATCAAGCCACCACATATACCCATCCTACAAATCACATTTCCAGTTGTATCTGTCCATCTGAAGCAAGTTCAAAGGTAAGGACCCAGTGGAACAAGGTATTCATTCTAACTGATCCATGGCCAAAGCTCAAACCCTACAGGGTAGAAGTCCCTCTCCTTGAGTTTCAATTTCTGCACAACTTCTGCACTGAATATTGTGTATTGTGTCACCCTTTCCCCCATGGGGGTTATTATTTTATTATTATTTTATTATTATGCTTGCTATCAGCATAAACCGTGTTTCTTTCTGTTATTCTCATAACCTTGGGCCAATCTCTTAGACTTTCTCCATCCCAGGGGTCAACTCGTATTTACATCTCCAGTTTATGTCACTCTTTAGGTTGCTGCCCAAGTGTGTTATGAAAAAACAGTTATCTTTGGTATCTAGATCATACTGAGTCAGCCAAGTAAGTTCAGGCTGGACAGATATAGTCAGGTTTCATTTGTCTGGGGGGGTACAGGTGAGTGGACTACATTCAGTTACAACACCTGATATGTCAAAAGACAGTAATACAAATGTTTCAAAAATGTTCATAAAGTTCAGAATTCTACATGCCAATATGCATCTCATGGAAAATTTTCAGCACTCAACAGTTTGAGTTTTTTATACAAACACAACAAATATTTTGGGCGAAACTCTATGTCTGGTGAAATGAGATATACCTGGAAAAGTCCATCATTACATCTCAGTTGCTTGCATGGAACACCTGTATGACCCTTAAGATTCTGGGAATTCATAGTTCCCTTCTGAGCTTTTTTTGTGTTTGTACAGAGAAGAGTTTAATCCATGACATTCAGATCTTGATCCACCAGAGACTTTGTGCTAGTGTCTGGTTTTGCGGACAGCAACAGAATAAGCAAACACATATTTCAGTGCACAAGTGATGAACCTGAGTTTTTGCCATTGTTCTATAAGTGAATAAGAAGTTATGAAATATAAATTAACAAATTCAGATGATCACAGCCAAACAGCTCTACCTCTGAGGTTCAGCACATACAAGGTATTCATGCAAACAAATCCTCACTTTGTGAAGAAAGCAAGTTTTGTAAGGTACTTACTGTCAAGATAGGTCAATCAAGGCACAATTAGCTCTAATTAGCAATCCCACAGGCTATTAAAATTGTTTACCTTCTGTTGAGATAGGCACAAAAAGGTACATAATTTTTTTCCCACTTGCGAAAACATCAAAGAAAAGTATTTCCTACCTGAACCATAAAACCAATTATAAATGAGGACAAGCACAGCAGTGATATCAACAGAATTTAGGAAACCATTTGTATTGCTAATTGCAGCATTACAGCTAGCTGAGGGAATATATGACACTATTCCTGTTAGGCTCAAAATGAAGGGTCCCAAATAATTGTTGGGCTTCTTAATATAAAATTTCACAAGGACAAGGAAATGGACTGACAGATCTCTGGATTTCTTATGAGCTCTCATCTCTATGATATTTGAGTAAAGAGGTAGAATGGTAATAATGTTTTGTTCTTATTGAAGTACATAAATTAGTGGCCTTGTCTTCAAAAGGAAGAGTATAGAATAGATCAACTTTTACATCTCGTTCATTCTTTAGAAATCTAACATAAAACAGAAAATTCAAACAGGAAATAAAGAGGCTAGAGAAATTCATAGTTTTCACATCTCAGTTTTTGAAATTGCTTATAATTTTATTGTCTGTAGAGGGGAAAGCAAGCTGCATGAAAAGCAGTGAACACATTTAGGGGGGCAAAAAAAGGTTTTAACTTCTTCACTGGATGAGGAAGACATGATTACACTAACACCTGCTTTAAGTGAGGATAATTTCCTGTTCTGATTGAACTTTTTTAGCGAAGGACAAAATGGATCCAATAAGAATGTGGTCCAGAACAAGGTTTTTGCCCTAAAATGAAGCAGCATGCCATGAATATTAGTTTTAGTTTATCTGATTTGCTAAATGTGCTTAGATGCTATTGGCAAGAAAGCATTTTTTAAGGAACGATTTTAAACATATCCATTAAACTACTTAGATTATATTCAAACAGTAAACTACATAAATAGTACTCCTTGGGATGCATTTAAGGTACTTGAATATGTCCAGAGGAGGGCAACAAAGCTGGTGAAACGGCAGGAAGCATGTCCTGCAAGGAACAGCTGAGGACTCTGGGTTTGTCTAGTTTGGAGAAAAGGATGCTTAGGAGGGGAAGTGGAATTGGAGGGGTTGATCTCTTTTCCCTGGGATCCAACGGCAGGATATCTAGAAATGGTTCATAGCTGCCCCAGGAGAGGTTCAGACTGGATATTAGGAAACATTTCTATACCAAAAGAGTGGTCAAAACCTCTCTTCCTAGGGGGGCAATAAATGCCCCAAACCTGTCAGTGTTTAAGAGGGATTCGGACAATGCCCTTAATAATATGCTTTACTTTAACTTTTCTTCATCTCTGAAATGTTCAGGCAATTGGACTAGATCATTGTAGGTTCCTTCCAACTGAAATATTCTATTCTATTCTATTCTATTCTATTCTATTCTATTCTATTCTATTCTATTCTATTCTATTCCACTTTACTCCATTCCATTTTAATAACTTTTCAGGAAAGTTTGAAATCACCCATTCCATATTCATGATAACAGACTAGGTTCACCAGAAACTTTATTATTGTTTATAATTATTTTAATCCAAATGAATGCAATGAAAACTGCTAGCAATCCTTTACAACTGCAACGGGAAACTGCAATTTTAATAAAGTTCATTACTTGGTTTTATGTAAAGGCATATGTTCGATTTTTTATTACACATTGGTCCTGAAGAATGAAAATTATGAACAGGATCTCTAGTTATTTATTAGCCATTTATTTGTATTTTTTAATACTTATTATCTGAGAAATAAATATGCCTAAATAAATTCACAAATATTTAGATCATCTCAATATGCATGTGGAATACATTATTGAAGCTACTACATTTCATCCTTTGCATAACAATATCTTGGCTGGTTGGCACTTGATAACAGAATTGCTAGGCTTCATCTAACATGATGTATGATTGACTATTTCTTCTTAATTAAAATAATACAATCCAAAGGATTCTAATCCCTTATACCCCTGACATAAATGAGATTACCCATACATTTGCCACACAGTGGATTACCCTGCCTTTCTAAATGTAGGCTCACCAGAAAATAGCAATCACATGAATGTATTTCATCCAACTCCTTTAAAGCTGCACAGGAAAAGAGGAGGTTTATAATGAGACCTTGAGATTTACAGATATGAGCTACAGCAGAGCAAGGAGGTGATTTAAATAAAAAATAAAAAATCCCGAATCCAGTATTTCTAAATCAACCAGCCTGACAGCTGATTACATGGAGTAAGCTCTAGGTCAGGAATTTCTGGTTATCACAGCTCAGGCAATATGGTGCAAGGAAAGAAACAGCCTAGACAGAACAGTTTAGGCTTTTGAAGATGAATCCTTAATGTATTAATTCCACACAGAGGCTCACTGGAGGTTAATGAAACTCAAAGGCATTCACTGCTGGCATAAAAATCCTACTGTTTAGACTACTGACTGAAGTGGAATGCAACATTGTTATTTTCATCTGTATGTAGGTATTTTGTTGGTGAAAACAAAAAAGCACAAAGTAAATCTGACTCAAAAGTACTATGTTTTCAAAGTTATCATCAAAACCACTATGTTTTACTCACTGTCCTCTAAAATCATATTTTTGGGGTATGAACAGTAATAACAAAATTTTCCTTCTCTCAAGAAAAAATAGTTCTGGAGAGGTTTTACACTGTGTTTTATTTAATAAATGCTCTGGAATTTTTTGTGTAAAATGTGTGTTTCTTACAACTAGATTGGATTGCACGAAGTCTCTTCATCCCTTGTATGAAAGCACTATTTTTAAAGATACTGTAAAAACCACTTGCTGTACACCGATCAAAACTCCATGCAACACAAATAGGGAAGTTATCATTTCCCTTCTGCGATTCTCAAGGAAATAAAACATGACCATTCAAAGCTATGACTATTGTCATGGATAAATGATGTTCAAACTTCACAAATGTTGAAACCTTCCTTAATTTTGATCTCCGCAAGTTAAAAAGGGTCTAAATAAATTCTGTATAATTACTACAATTAGAGGGATAGAGGAATCTTTTTTTATTTTTGAAGTTGCACAAAATACTTGGTCCTGTTTGCAGAAATAAGGAAAAGACAATGGAAAAGCTCCAGAACTCTCATTCTATTTTTTTCCAAAACTAATTTTCTTCCACTTACCACTCCTCTCCTTACTTCAGTAGACTTTCATGCTGAGATTAATTCTGGTACTAATATACTTTGCAATATACTTTCTTAGTATGGCCAATAATGAATTCAAATCTTGCAGTGGAATTAGAAAACGTTAATATAGACATATATATTAATATTTATATGCTATATAATTATAGCATAATTAGGACTTCTACCTATGGTCTATAGTCTTACACTGAATATCAAGTGTACAACTTAGTTGTGTACCGTTGAGGCAACTTTGTTTTATAATTTTCAAAAGGAACTCTCAAAACATAATTTTAAACTATAAGAAATATAAATTGCACCTCAATTTAGTAGATTCAGAAGCTTCATCTGAACTGTTTTACAATTAAATTGAGAAACAGGTTAATTTACTGAGAACTTCTTACTGACTGTAGGAGTAAGAAAATGAGGCCTGATTGCTGGAAAAGACAAAGTCTTGTAAGATTTCCATCAAAACTTAGTCTTGAGAGAAAAGGGCAGGTAGAAACTATGTGAATTCAGGTTTTGAATATTACTCCCTAGTTCTGTTGTCACTTGGGGACATGGTTTAGTGGTGAACTTGACAGTGGTAGGCTAATGGCTGGACTCAATAATCCTAGTGGCTTTTTCCAATCTTAATGATTCTATGATTCTATCTTTCCACTCTCGAGTGTTTGTCTTTGCAGTATTTTTCATATATTGAACCAAGAAGGGTAAGAACGATTGTAACAGAACATCCTTTTGGATTATGCTCCATATAGACACAAAAGAGCCCATCAAGTTTTCTTCTATTAATCTGCTTATCCAAAATGAGTAAAATTTCATGAACTGTCTTCCTAATGCTATACATAATAAATATTGCTTCAGCATGCATTGAATGTTTAAGGAAATATATAATTTATTTGAACATCAACTATGCACTTAAAAGTAGTTACAGTAATCTCCTTAGTCAAATGTTTGTCAAAAATAGGAAATTGCTCCATTTTACAAGATTGATGGAAAGTCAAACCATAAAAGCTCATCTGTCTCTCTGCTGCAATATACCATTATTTCTGCATTCATACTAATCTTTAATTACTGATTAGTCTTTGGAAATAAAATGCTCTTGATCATTTTAATGACAATTACATAAAAAAAAAATTTCAGAATAATATTTTTAAGTGTTTCATTTCATTTAAGTCCAAATAATCTTGCCTTAAGAAGATGTTCAACTTAAAAAATGCATGGGTTATACTGTCACTGACTGCAATATGCAATAAATAAAACTTAGCGTTGCAATATCACTATCCTTCTTTCAGTGGTACGTTGATAGTCAATATACATTTAAACATATCTTAATTAGCGTTTTTCCATCTTTGCAGTTCTCACACCTCAAGATTTGTGGTTTATGGCTAATTTTTCCTTAGTGTTTTTTCCCTATTATAGGAGATTATCCCTAAGCATCGGTTTCTTGATGAACATTTTTTTTTCATGTTGTGCCCCCTCCCTTCTCCAAAATGCCAGGTGTTGCAAGTGGATGAACTTCTGTGTTTTGACTTTTGCACAGAATGACAAGTCTTCAGTGTCCTTTGAATGCGATTATTGGACGGCTTGGTAGCATAAGATAATACTCCCCTTTTACTAACATGAATTGTAGATGATAAGAAAATTCCTCCTCAGAGAATTTCTTTCAAAATTACTTGAAGTTCATTCATTACACAGGATATTTCTTCAGGAGATGCGTATGACAGAGGATCAAAAAAAAAAGTAAAAAAAGAAAGAAAAACAACAAAAACCTCTCAATTCTTTCTTATTTCAATTCAACAACATTAGATTCAGATAGGGGCAGTAATTTTTTCAGCTGAACCTGAACAGATTTCAAATCTTAATTATCGTCTATGGTACACATATCTGTCTCTCAGACAAACAAAGAAAACTGTTATTTTGAAAGCCCATTACCATCTATTTTTTTCTGTTTACTGATATAATAGAATCTGTGACCATCCTTCTGAATATTTAAGTTATTATTTAACTGATGTTTATAATGTAAAGCATGCATGCCATCTGGATGTTTTCATGTCATCCTTGAAGCTGAATCGATGTCGTTTGCTTAGAACAGTTGCCTCAGCATACTGACAATACTTCACAGATCACTTGAAATGTGAATGGTAGGAGTGTAGGAAATGACAGCTTTGCATCATGTAGCTCAGCTGCTCCAGACTTCGAGCACATCCTGTCTGATTTTTCATTCAGATTTTATATTTATTTTTAAGTAGAAAGAAAATGTTTTCTGAATTTAATGGTAATATTGTCTGGAAAGAAAAGAGAAATAAGGTCACATGCCATAATAATTTAGGGGTGAGGGGTAAGCAAAACTCCTGCTGATTGTAATGAAAATTTGCCTAGGTGAGAAATTCTGAATTTAGCATTAATAATTGACTTCTTTTCCCATTATAGTTCTTTGTAAAATATATGCAGAACATAACATGTAAAAATATATATTATAAATTAATAGCTGCCACTTGTCTAAATATGTATAACAGTAGTCACAGACACTGAAAATATAAATGGTGATATGCAAAATCCATTTTTGATTAAGATCTACGTATGTATGATGAGTTAATGCTTTAAAATGTAGAACAGAAACAGAAGAAATAATTCACATATTTTTCTCTCTTTCCTCTTGGATTCTCAGGTAAAGTCCACAAATCATCAGAGTATTCCATAACTCAAGGTATTTTACTACACCTACCACTTAGTTGGAAGTACAATACTTTGAAAATAATAATTTAATCTCACTTCTAACTAGTAGGCCAATAAACTAATCAGCTGGTCTGCATCTGTGAATGTCATATTACTGGTTTGCCTTTGAGAAGAGTAAAGGATATTTGAAAAATCAATCATCTGGAGTACTGTATTTGTCCATTAATAACAGTATCACATTTTGATGAGGTTACAGACTTTTCGTACTAACTGAAACTGCTGATAAGTGAGGCCATTCAAAGGAGATAATTCTTGAGTTTCATTTAGGGAAGTGGCACTCAACCTTTTAACGGCTGAGGAACATGCAGCTGCTTAGGCAGTTTTCTCTGTGAATTCTTTCACACTTTTAAGTTCCCATGCCCAGTCTATTTCTTTGCCTCTTTATTTCCACTTTATCTATTAATTCATAATATTTTTTTCCCAGCAGATACCACTCGGTCAGCTGTTTACCACCAGAGGCACTGCACGTACTGTAACTGACTTTTCCAGAGACCTTATGTGTCACTAGAAGAGCTGTAACAACTCAAGTCTTCTTTTCATTTTCCCATTGTTTTCTTTTTGATTCTCATCTAGCCCTAAAACTCTTGTTATAAACATGAAACTGTTTTCTGAGTGGAGTTATCTTGTGACTGTTAAGCAGATAGGTAATGCTGAGACCACACCTGGAATACTGTGTCCAGGTCTGAGTTCCTCAGTACAAGAGAGACCTGCACATACTGTATAGAGTCCAACAAAGGGCCACAAAGATGATTAAGAGAATGGAGTACCTCTCTAGTGAAGAAAGTCTGAAGGAGGTGGGACTCTTCATCCTCGAGAAGAAAAGGCTCAGTGGGACCTCATCAATGTATGCATGTAAATGCCTGAAAGGAGAGTGCAAAGATCATAGAATGGTATTGGTTGGAAGGGATTTTAAAGATCACCTAGTCCAAGCCCTCTGCAATGAGCATGGACATCTTCAACTGGGTCAGATTGCTTGTTACCTGTACAACCTGACATTCAATGTTTCCAAGGATGAGCATCTCTCTGGGCAAATAATTCCAGTGACTCACCACACTCATTGTAAAGAAATTCAACCCCATGTCTACTCTAAATCTATCCCCTTTTAGTTTAAAACAATTAACCTTTGTCTTATCCCTACAGGTCCCATTAAAAAATCTGTCCCCATCTTTCTTATAAGCCCCCTTGAAGTCTTGAAAGGCCACAATAAGGTCTTCTCAGAGCCTTCTTTTCTACAGACTCCAGTTGAGAATAATGGCAACTCTCTCAGTCTTTCTTTATAGGAGACATTTTCCATATTTCTGATCAATTTTGTGTCACTTCTCTGGACCTGGTTCAATAGGTCCATGTTTTTCTTGTACTAAGAACTCCAGACCTGCATGAAGTACTCCAGATGGGGTCTCACCAGAGCAGAATAGAGGTGGAGAATGAGCTCCCTTGATATTCTTGCCATGCTTCTTCTCATGCAGCCCAGAATAGAGTTGGTTTTTTTGAGATGCAAACACACACTGCCAGGTCATGTCAGGCTTTTCATCCACCTTCAAGTTTTTCTCCACAGGACTGGTCTCAACCCCTTCATCCCATATTGATACCAGGGGTTGCCCTCACCTAGGTGCAGGACCTTGCACTTGACATTGTTGAATCTCCTGACATTCACATGGGCCCAGTTCTCAAGCTTATACAGGTCCCTTTGGATAACATCCCTTCCCTCAGGTTATAGGGAATGTGAATGACACAGCTCCACTTGGTACCATCTGTAAGGTTGCTGAGGATGCATAGATCCCAGTGTAGTTGATACAGGTGTTAAACAGTACTGATTCTAAAGATGGAGACAGTCTCTTTTTAATGATGTCTAGTGACTTGGTCAGTGGCAACAGGAACAAACTGAAATAGAGGAAGTTCCCTCTGAACATTAGGAAACATTTATTCATTGTGAGGGTGACTGAACACTGGTGCAGGTTGTTCAATAAGGTTGTGGAGTCTCCATTCCTGGAGATATCCAAAAGCTGTATAGACACGGTCCTGGGCAACTGGCTGTAGCTGGCCCTGCTTCAGGGGTTTGGAACAGATTATCTCCAAAGGTGCCTTCCAACGTCAGCCACTCTGTGATTGTGTGATTCCATGATTCATGGCAGTCCATTCTTCCCTCTGAAATGCTGTGTGATTGCAATTGTTCATGTGTACATTCTTACCGGCTTCCGATCCTTTCTAAATCTCTTCTGTTCATTTTCAGACCTAGCAGAAATTCACTCTTACAACATAATTATCTCTCAAAACTACAGATGTCCTCAGATCTTCAGAGCACAGGTTTCACCTTCAGGCATTAGCCCAGCACTTTATTCAATCTGTTTTGTCAGCAGTACTGCTTCCACACTTCTTTCATTCCCTACTTTTTGAACTAGGAAAAGGAGTTGTGTCATATCACTCTGAACTGGTTCTTGAATTTTCCTAGCTGCTAGTTTTCTTTAGGCATCATCCCCATACAGGTCTCATGGCACCTGTGCAACAATGGGCAAAGACTTCTCAGCCGAAGTCAAGATCTCACTGAGTAGACAGGTCTGTTCTGTAAGTGCAAGTTGTCACAGAAGCATTATGTAGGATGAACTGCACTTGGAATAATGCTCTGAAGAGGTGTTTTTGTGACATTTGGATCATAAATCTTTGCATGAAATTCTGACCAAGGAGAAAAATTTAAATAAGGCCTTTGTATATCTATTACCTTAATGAACTCCTTCTAGTCCTTTCCATAGGTACTCAGGAAGATCCTAAAGAAACTGACATATGACTATCTCATAAATTACCTCCAAGGCACTCATTTAAACATACTGTGTTCAGAAACATTTCTAACAAATCCTCTGTGCAGTAACAATAATTGCTAGAGGTGGCATGAACTGCCATGGACTTTGTACCCAGACAACATCCCCCTTTTTTTCCCTCATTTCCTTCTACACAGAAGGAATGAGCAGAAAGACAAGAAGAACACAGATGTAGACATAACTCTAGCTATTAGCAGCCAGCTCTGTCTTGAAATTGCAAGGTAAGTTATTTCCAAGGTACTGTCAGACCTCTTCCCAGCTCTGTTTTTAAGTGTGAAGGTGAGTATATAGGAGGGAACTGCTGTCAAATGCGTTAAGGTTTCTACATTATTTTTTCCAGTTACATTCTATCTAGAGAGAGTATATAAACAGTGTTCACATACACACTATACTATATAAATATATTTTTTTTGTCTGTTATACACACAGGAGCAAAAACCTACATGCTATGGCTTGTAGGCTTTGTTTAAGATTAAAACAGGTTTAAATGGTCTGCAGGTTAAAGGGGAAGGTCCCTGTATCTCTAACATTTTGGAATCCAGTGAGTACTACTCTAATACTACCTTTGCTACTTCATTAACTGCTTGAAGAGTTTAGAACAACGATGTATTCTACTTTCCTTTCCATTTTATTATCTAAAGAGTGAACTGTTTTTGAGACATCAAAAAAAAAGTCAGCTGTTTACAAGTTCCATCACTTGATAAAGAGTGCAAAAAATTTGAAAACAATTATTTTAATTTCCTTCTGAATTGTAGCTAAGCAAGTTTCTTGATCTCCTCTGTGTCTCTTCTGGTGACTCTTACACCTCAAACATAATGACTTCTTTCTTTCTTTCTCTTTTTGTGCAGTGCCTGGAATAACATGCAGTGATGTAACAGCTGAGCAGAATGATTCTTAGAGGACAAAACTGAGTATCTCAATTGTATGCCCTGAGATGTATCATCAGAGCATTTGGGAATGTTTGAGGGTGCAAAGCCTGCCAGTGGAGTGGAGGGAACTGCGGAGGTTAGAGGAAACTAAAGTTGGGGTAACCATATTAATAACTACCCTTCTGATGCAGCTCTTGAGCCAAACCATTCTAGGAACCATATTAAAAAAAAACCCAAACAACTTGGACTTTCAAAGCGTCTCAAACAGAGGCTGGGAGTGAAAAAAAACAACAATTACATATGATTAAGAGCCTAGAATTTAAGCTTTCATTGATTCTCTAAAAGATAGTGTAGGTGTGCTACAAATTCTTTTCTTTATGATGCTTTTAATTACAAGATAATATTTTTTCCCTTTGAAACTGAAATGTTATTCCAAAAAGAAATAACCACAGATGGTGGATTCAGTTGCTTTAATTCTTCCACTTTCTGAAAATACAGCAGCGACACATATGTCTTTCCTTCATAATCAATGCAAAAGATAACTCCCAGTCCTGAACAATCCTAGAAATTGTGACAATTGTTTCTGATCCAGCAAGGATTTCAATAAAATGTAGTGCATGGTCTGAACCACTCTACAACCCTGGGGAATCAGTGACATTTGTACAGGCACAGGAGTCATGGCGAGAGACTATAAATACCATCCAATAGCAAAGGTGAGTTTGACTGAACTTTGTAAATTAGATATTATTGCCTTTGTTAAGTTCAGTAGGTGAAGGGAAGAAAGAACAATAATATTTTTATTAAATTTTACTTCCCCTGTCCCTTGCACTGAGTAATGCCATTGAATTAATCTTTCTCAAAGGAAGCCTGATAGGACATTATATTCCTTTTAGGAAACATGGATTCCTTCCAAACTTTAGATCTTTGCTCTTCCTTAGAATCACTCTCCTTCTTTGTTTGATTTCATTGCTCAGAACATCAATTTATTTAAAATCTGCTCTTTTCTTATAGCTTTGCTAAATTTTCATGTGGCTGAGTACTTTGTGGGTCTGGATTGTATCATAAGAAATGAACAAGAATACCATGAGAGAAGCATTATAAACACAACTGTAAAATCATACATAGCTGTGTTAAAATGACTTATCTTTTTTTTTTTAATTATTTTTTAACAACTTCTGAAGATCCAAGAGGTCCAACAGGTGTGCTGTTTTTCTGATCTCTCTTTTTTCCCAGCAGAATATTTGGGACTCATTAATCAACAGCAGGTTCTTCTTTCCTGTTTCTTTTAATTCCTGACATTATAATCCAGTATCATTGCACATTTTATGCTGGATAAACTACTGAACATATCTTAATTACTAAATTATATTTACAATAAACTAAATCACATTACAAAATTATATTTACAATTATGAAATTATGTTTACAAACTCACCACATCACTAAATTAAAATTACAGTATGTACCAAAATGAATATCAATGGCTTGATTCATAATAGAGAGTATTATTCCAGGATCTGTACTAAAATTCTCTTATTCTCTTTCTTTTCATCTTTTCTTCTGGCAACTGCTTGAGACAGAAGTTTGTCTTGTTGATTTTAGATTATGCAACAAGTTACAATACTTAAGAGTGTATGTCCTATGATATATCTATTGATTTGTTCAATATGCTTTCTGTGAAAGCTTTGAAAAAGCAGCAGGACAACAATCCTGGATTTTTAAATTTTTTTTTTAAACTAGGGAGAGGAATTTCCTGTCTATTTCTTTCTCATCCCTGACTTTCAGACACATGAAGCATCTTTTGCACAAACTGTATTTCATTTGCCTTACATAGACATCTGCACTTGAGGCATAGTCCTTCCTGTCCAGAAAGGTAAGGGTCTCCTGCAAATTAGATCTCATATATGCAGGTTCCATGTAGTTGTCTCAAATAACCTAGAGCCTTTCAAATATTTAATCAACTGAACTGCGC
Organism: Acanthisitta chloris; assembly: GCF_000695815.1. NCBI lineage: Eukaryota > Metazoa > Chordata > Aves > Passeriformes > Acanthisittidae > Acanthisitta > Acanthisitta chloris. Next base: position 108,587 of record NW_008684221.1, read on the forward strand.
TCACAGAATCAAGGCATGAGTTAGCAGCTGAGTTGTAGCTCTGAGAGCATGAGTAGTATCAGTGCTGCAGCAGGAAAGCTGGATGTGAGGGCTGATGTGAAGGCTAAAATTTCTCTTCTTCCTTCTCCCTTTTTCCCTCATCAATCTCACACATAGTTCCTCATTCTAGAATTTCCAAATATACACAATGCTAATAACAGATATACTTAATTTAAATGCTAAACATAACAAAATGCTACAAAACCAGTAAGCTTAAAGACATGGATATGGCTTGGCTTCACAGATGACATTGAAATATGGACCCTTTTCTAAAATCTGAGAGGAAGTAAAAGATAGACACAAGTGACTGTGAAGCAATCAGTGTTTGGCATGTGCTAATTCTGAAAAGAGAGCATAAAGAGCTCAGATTAGGCACTAGGCCAAAATGTAGGATGTAATTAAAAAATAGAGAAATTAGCTGGCATCCTATCTGGCATGTGAAAATGTCTGATAGGCTCTATTAAAACAAAAGGATTTTTGAGAACACTTATTTATAATTACACTGGGATTATTTTATTTCTGAGGAGGTCTATTATGTTACCTAAATGGCTGAATGGTTTCATATTTATTATATATTACCATATAAAGTAAAATAAAGCCAGTAAAAAGAACTACAATCAGAAGTATTGAAATTGGGCATTTACAAAATAATTTAATTAATTCCAATAATGTTTGCAACATTTTTGTTTCGCTTGCTTTGAATATTTCAGCAAAGGAACTTTGCTAGCAATAGAGAGAACAAAAATGAACTGTAATTCTTGATGTTGGGTAAATAAAGACTGATAGGAAGAGTTTATAGAACTGCATACAGATCCAATGAACGGGATCTTGAGACCACATACAGCTGTTGCTGACTGGCTAGCTGAGTTAGGAAATAAAGGAACATAGCCTGCACTATCTAGTGTATGTGGCAGACTGCAAATTTTAATTATCCTGCAAATACCTCTCTCACCCCTCCCTGCTTCTTAGGCTTAGCTTTATCACTCATTCTCTACCTCTTCCCCTTGAGCAGAACAAGGGGAAAGAGAATGGAGGTTGCAATCAGTTCATCACCTGTTGCTCCTGCCACCTTTTCGTCCTCAAAGGAAGGAGTCCATCCTCTGCTCCAGCTTGGAGTAGCTCCTACAGGAAAGAGTCTTCCATGAATTTCTCCAGTGTGAGTTCTTCCCACAGGCTACAGTTCTTCACAAACTGCTCCAGCATGGATCCCTTCCATGGGGTGCAGTCCTTCAGGAAAAGCATGGGCTTTCCATGGGATCATAGCCTCCTTTGTGCACCTCCCTGCTCTGGTGTGGAGTCCTCTATGGGCTGCAGATGGATCTCTGCTCCTCTGTGGACCTCCATGGGCTGCAGGGGGACAACCCGGTGAATCTGATGGTGAATCTGCATGGGAATCTCTGTTCTGGCACCTGAAGCACCTTCTCCCCTTCTTTCTTCACTGATCTTGGTTTCTGCAGAGTTGTTTCTCTCACACATTCTCATTCCTCTCTTCTCTGCCCATAATTAGTTTTGCCCAATAGCTTTTTTTCTCTTCTTGCACATGTTACTCCAGAGGCAATACCATCACTGTTTACGGGCTCAGGTTCAGGCTTGGCCAGCTGCAGGTCCATCTTGGAGCAGGATGGCATTGTCTTTGTCAGATATGGGGGCACCTTCTGGCTGCTGCTCATAGAAGCCATGCCTACAGTGCTCCACCAAAACCTTTCCATGCAAAACCAATAAAAGAAGGTAAAAGTGGACTCTTTCC
>NW_008684221.1:110395-115247 GCF_000695815.1 Acanthisitta chloris
CAAAGAGTTTACAAGGCTCTGCACTGCGGAAGAGTTGCTTGTCTAACAAAACTTGCACACTGGAGTTTTTTGGAGTTTGGGATGGTGTCATTTAATTCACATAACCCTCAGTATCTCTGTGGAAATAAAGAATTAGATTTTATAACTTATTTTAGACTACTGCTCTGTATGGCATTAAAAAGTTACTGATCCTGCAAATTTATAAAGATAAACCAACTCATATCTTCCCATCAGAGTCCCACATGCCAATAAAATTAATGTGAATCATGCAATCCCCTAAATACATAAACCTTTGCTATTTGAGTGAGTTGCAGAATATAAAATTGAGGTCTATACTCAGAAAAATTGCCTACAAGGCATTTTTTCCAATTTGGATCTTAGTCGTGATCAACAAATTAATGGTATAACTGTCATATTGACTTATTTTTCAAATATAATTTCTAAATAAGATAGTCATGAAGAAAAAGGATGCAATAATGTCTAACCTTGATCTTATGTGTTTTGCATTTTAACTATTGAAATTAAATAGAAATTCTTTTAAATTACTATATACATCATTTTAGTCTTATCACTAAGGAAAAACATGCCGAGAAATTAGATGTTACTGTGAAGTCCCTGAGCTTAATTTAAGGAAAATTAAATTTCTTCAGACAACACAGACGGAGATCAGAATCATTGGCTAGTACATACCTTGAAAATCTTAAATTTATAAAGAATGTCATAGACATCACTGTGTACATGAAAAGTATAGTGGGTATAGAATTTAGATAGTTTAAAACACTGTTGTGCCAGTGGCTTAAAAACAGTCTCAGATCTCTGAAATTTCAATTTACCAGGGTATACATCAATCTACATGAAGCACTGGTGATGATGGATTAAAATTTTAGAACCCTGTCACTATGAAAGAAGAATGAATGGTTGCCAAATAGCATCAAGCATCTTTACTGGAGCAGTTGGCACTGATTTTCCTTGATATAAATAATTATCTAAGGTACAGAACCATAAAGGAATCTCCCAATCATTCCTAATCTAGAAAAGATATAATAACTTTTCAATTATATGTTTCTTCAGACTCAACCTGCATTTAATTCATAATCAAAACTTGTTTACCAGGCAGCACTACTGATACTGTAGATAAGGAAAAACCCCACATTTCCAATAGAGTATTTTAGAGTATTTTATATACAAACTGAACAGTATTAGCAGAATTTCATCTAGACTGTATTGATTTTTTTTATATAACTATACCTGTTTAAATTGGGTTTCATAGTAGGATTAAAATAAGTTCTTTGAATATTCAGGTTAAAAATCAATGTAGTTAAGATTTTGCCTTAGCCCTGTACAAGGTACAGTACAGAGTTCTGGCCACAGCATAAAATGTTCTTTATGTAGTTTTCCTGTGACTTAAATAAAAGACACAACATGCAGAGAAAAGAATCTGAGACTCTCTTATGCCAATATAGCACTAAATTACTGATAAATCTGACTTGCCTTTTCTTAGCTAAACCACTTCCTAGATAAACAGTTGTTCAACTTGATGGCTGGGGATAGGAAATCATTCCCTCCTGGTTTTAGCCTTTATCAGCTGTATCCCTTGCAATGGCACTATCTCAATGTACAAGGTAGCAGACTCCAACAAAAAAAGGCGGAGATTCAGGTCCTGAAAGGAGTACTATAGTTACCTGGTTAAAAACCAGAAGGATATAATGGTGATTACCAGTGTTTGGCATGGCAGCTATGAGGGACCTTAATCTTACTTAACAAAGATTTTTTTTTCTGTTATCCTAAAATGTTTAAAGTTTGCCATTAATCAAGAATATTGACCCTACTGATCTACAAAGATCAACTGTAATTCAAAAATATTTAAATTTCTATCTCAGGGATTTGATTTTTCTTATTTTCAGAATTATCTCTTTTTTACAACATCAACTGTTTTTAAATTTTTGCAGTTATTCTTCAAAATAAGGTTATATGAAAACATGCTTCGTCACTACACAGATGTATTGATTTATTTTTCTTATTACATAATGCTATCACAAAAATTATTTTTATTCATAGAGGTGTTTAGTTTTGGACCACAATTGCTGTATCAACTTTGTTGTTTCATTTGGTTTGGGTTTTGGTGTGAAGTTTTTTTAGTTTGCGTGTTTGTTCTCTAAAACTATCTGGGTCCCATTTATACTACAAGATATATTTTTTCCCATCTAGAGTTGTTGTTGTTACTATTATTATTAAAATTATTATCATTATTAACATTATTATTTAAAACACATTACACACTCTACTACCTTGTTCTCCATGTCAAAGACATCCAATGGTGAGGCAAATTTGCTCATACTATACACTTCAAGCTCTGCCCTTCCTGCCAAATACTCAAAAAACAAATAGTCCATGTTACATTATCACAACTATCACTTTTACCCTTCCAGTTCTCTTCCATCCTACTATGGAGCAGTGAGTAAGAAGCATCAGCTGACTCTTGGGGTAAGCCACTACAACTACTCAAAGTTAAAGATCTTTTGGAAACTGTCTCTAGAGATTTTCTTTTGTCTATAAAGATATTCCGCAGATAATTCACATATATTTAGTAGAATAACTGTATAGTTTGGATGACCATATATTTGGATGACCTATTTGAAGATGGACACATCAATTACTGTTCAAACTACTTCTGCTACAATTACTTATGCCAATTCCTGACTGAAATTATATATGAATACAAACAAGAGTAAATAGTCCTACAGTACTTTATGCGCAGATATGGCTTTTAGGAGTGTCAGGGGTTTTTTGTATTTTCTTAAAATAGTCCTTGAAGGGGAGAATCTTCAGTATTGATACTAGCATGAGTTCCGTTCAGTAGTTGTTAAAAGTGCTAAATTTGTTGTAGGAGGTTCCTTAATAAGACAGCTTAAGAATAATAAAACTTCCACTACCACACCAAATGTTTAGGAAGGCAGATCCAGAATGATCCCATACAAGAATTTCAGAATTAAATGAAAAGAGAGCCTAGATATGTTACGGTATTCCTGAAATAAACAGACCGTGCAACGTCATGTCAAGATAAGATACACCATGGCAAATAATACTGGCAAACCATACACAAAACTTTCACTCTATATAGATGTTAAAATAAATCTGGTGAAATAAATATAAGTCCAAATGCTGATAAATAGAGTAGACATTGTACCTTCCGACATAAAACACATTCAAAGCAATGGAACCAAGTAAAGTACTACTAAAACTAAAGAATGGAATCAAAACTGTTCTGTGTTTGACTTTTGCTATTTAGTTATTTACAAAATAGTTTCTATAATTTTTTGTAAGTTGCTAAGCATACTGTTACTTTAGATTATCTCAGTCTGAATAGGTTATTAAATATAGTGGTTCATTTTACAACCTGTAACCCCTGACAGAATGGGATACCATCATTAAGGCTGAGATCATGTTTCTTTCTCTCGCAAATCAAACTAAGTTTATAAGTCAATAGGCCAAAAGACATAATAGCAAGAAGCTATTTTAGAAGGATCTTGTATAGCTTGAAAGTTGTTCTTTTTCAAATAATAGTCACTCAGAAATACAGAATTGCAGAAAACTAGGGACATGTAAATAATGAGAATTTTTTCTTCTTTCATGAAATAAAATTAACTATTAAACTAGCATCTATTAGCAAATTATCAGACTGACACATGTTCTTTACAAAAGAATGAATAAATAAATAAAGCAGTCAAACAAAGATTAAAACCATAAATATAAGAGATTTCCTTAAGTTTTTCATGTTCACAAGCAAAGGAAAACATTTATTTATATTGTTACAACAGAGAAAAATATTTTATATTGTAACAAAACTGACATCAGGTTGAACATCGTAAATATTACACAGACTAAGATAAAATAGGACATGCAAATTTTTCTCCATTTTTAGGAACACATCAAAGAACAAGGAATCTGGAGTAACTCGGTATCATCCTTCAAATTGATTTTATAAGAAGTGAAAATACATGGCTAAAGCATGATGAACTAAAGCTATTGTCAGTAAGAAGACAAAAAGACTGAGGAAGAAAGGTCAATACCAGTTCTACAATGTGGAGAATCCAAAGAACCTGGAGGTGTTACGAAGCAGCAGTGTCCTCAATTACAATCCTGACAATCTTTAGGGAAACAAAAAGAAAATGGGGAATTTAGTCTTTGGATAGGAATTATCTCACTAAAATTTAAGCATCTCCAGTGTATATGTAGGCTTTGTGAAATGGTCCACCTTGGTTCCATTTGTAGTTGATACAAAGATGAATGTTTTCTCTTCACTGGGAAATAGGGTATTACCACCTTATCTAATGTATTTTAGTATAAAATAAACAACATTTAAGAACTGCCTGTTCTTCTTTATCACTAGCAAGTAAATTCACTCACCTAACTCAGCTGGGAAGTTTGGAGAATTATTTCAGGAACATCATGAGACAGGAAAGGCAATTTTCTGTTGTCTAAACAAACCCTAAAATAAATGACATTTTTGTCAAAGTGCAGAAAGGAGACTGCTGGAAATAAAGGCCTATTTCATTTGACTTCCTTACAGTTCTTACAGGTATTTCCAGAGAAGGTAGAACTAGATCCTGCAGAAATGGATACTTGTCCCATAGCCTCTTTGCATATCGTACATAGCTTTTTTTTTTTTTAATGTATTGTATAAGATTTGCATGGCAAGGTTTTGGAAGTAGGCAGGGAAGAAGATGCCTGAGGTTTACTCCATGCCAGATAAAGCCAGTCAGCTCCAAGATGGACCTGTCACTGTCCAAAGCTGAGCCAATTAGAACAATGGTACCATCTCTGTGATAACATGATTAAGAAGGGGAAAAAT
>NW_008684221.1:115301-117599 GCF_000695815.1 Acanthisitta chloris
ACATATGAGAGAAGTCAGCAAATATGGAAGGGGAGTAGATGCTGCAGGAGAGATACTCCTATAGGCTATGGCACAGACCATGGTGAGACAGACTGTTCCCCTGCAGCCCATGGAGGACCTCACAGCAGAGCAGGTGGATGCCTGAAGGAGGCTGTGACCCTGGGGGAAGCCCATGTCGGAGCAGGCTCCTGCAGGACCTGTGACCCTGTGGGGAACTCATGGTAGAACAATCTGTTCCTGAAGAACTGCACTCCATGGAAAGGACCCGTGCAGGAGTGCTTCCTGAAGACCTGTAGGCCATGCAAAGGACCTATGTTGGAGATGTTTGTGAAGCACGCTTTCCTGTAGGTGGGAGCCCACAATGGAAAATGGGAAGACAGTGAGGAAGGAATTGCATGGACAATATGGGATGAATTGACTGCAAACCCCTATTCCCCATCCCCCTGAGCTCTTGTTTGGGAGGAGGTAGAGAATTTGGAAGTGAAGTTGAACCCAAGTAGAAGGGAGGGGTGAAGGGAAGGTATTTTAAGGTTTGGTTTTATTTCTCATTACCCTACTCTGATTTGATTGGTAAACAATTAAATTAATTTTCCCTAAGTGCGTGTGTTTTGCCCATGATGGTAAGTGATGAGTGATCTCTCCCTGTTGTCAACTCAAGTTATAAAACTTTTGTTATATTTTTTCTTCCCCTGTCCTGCTGCTGAGGAGGATTGATAGAGAAGCTTTGGTGGGCACCTGGTGTCCAGACAAATTCAGACCACAACACCTATATGAAATTCTCAATAACTCAAAACTAGTACAAGCCGATTTTGAAAGAAACTCAAAAGGCAGTTCTTATCAATGACTCCAGGCTAATTGAAAGTCAAGTTAAGTCAACAGAAATTCCTTCATAAATACAAATAAAGCCTCAGTTACTCCCTTGATAATTGTGTCAAGTGCAACATTTACAAAAAGGCTGATAAGAGGTGATATTTAGAAGTTGGCCCAGCTTTGAGTGGGGAGTTGGAAGAGATGACCTCCAAAGGTCCCTTCTGACTTAACCTACTTTACAAGCCTATAGTTCTGTGATTTGAATGTCATCGTTAACTCAATCAAGTCTTTCCAAATGCTATGTGAAAACTGAAATTGGAACCAGAGAAATAGTCCCTGATAAAATATTTCTGAAAAGTACTTCGACTAAAAAAAAATTAGCCTATTAAATCAGCATAAATTTCACAATGGAAAAATACCATTTACTGATTTTAGTGTTAAGTCACATCACAACAGGTAACCTGAAAATTAGATCAATCGGTGGATAAGTAAATGTCCTCAGATATGCTTTTTAAGATCCTAAAAAATAAATTGATATAAATTCATAAATAACAATTTTAATTAAACATTAAATAGTAGCCCTTGCATTATTACAAAGGAAAAGGTGTAAATCAGTCTTAATATTTATCTTCAGAAAGAGAAAGGGGTATAAAAATGGCCTTGTGACTGATTAAAAACAATAAGATTAGTTAACACACAATATTACATGCAGCCCTCAGATGACAAAACTTTGTTAATACATAAATTGAAACACCAGGTGAGTATAAATGGTCTGATTTCATATTATCTCTCAAGGTGATTTAAATAGCATTTGATGGAACAACCTACTACTGATATAAGAAAGGAAGACATAATGTATTTTTATTAACTATATCCAGTGGAGATAATAAAGGAATTTTAGCCTTAAAAGCAAAGTATAATCTTCTGTTTGGCTGTTTGCCAGAGTACTCAGTTTTGTCTACAGTTATTGTAAAAGAATTATAGACACATACTATAGACACATGTATGTCACCCAGAAAGGTTGTGGAATCTTCACTCTTGGACATGTTCAAAAGCCACCTGAATGTGGTCTTGGACTACCTGTTCCAGATAGCCCTGCTTGAGCAGAGGAGTTGGATGAGATGACCACCAGCAGATCCTGTCAACCTCAGTCATGCTGTTATTTTGTGATATATTGGTGGTCAGAGCACATCCATACATATTTGTTCATCTCTTTAGGGGCACACTGGCTAAAACAGAACGTATCAATTACTGGAAGTCACCATCTTCCAGTTTCCAATGGGATACATTGCAATAAATATTTCTGAGTATATGTTTTGATGTGTATTTTCTAATTTCAATCCTCATTGATTACGGTTCTTTGAACATATCTCTTATGCCTGGACTGGGGTAAATCTTATGCAAAATTTCGTGACAACTCTTCATGACTTTCTGCTCTCAGAAGTGGATAATTTAAAGCTGTTTTACAACTGATTTGGAGCAGAGTAG
>NW_008684221.1:117647-136617 GCF_000695815.1 Acanthisitta chloris
ATGAGCATCCAGTCTGCTTCACCACAATTAGTTCTATATCACTGTGGGCTAAAAGGCCACATTGTCATACAGTATCAACACAGGAGAGTACACCTAGTTTAGCTTCATGTCCCTGACAGTAGTTACAATCAGCTGTTTTTCAAAAATAGTCCAATAGTAAGTGTTGCTGTTCAAAAAAGGTTGATGTTTTGTACTGAATTTGGCTGGAATGGAGTTAATTTTCTTCACAGCAGTCCACATGGTGCCATTTCAGATTAGTGATCAAAATAGTGTTGATTGCACACCTATGTTTTAGCTACTGTAGAACAGTGCCTGCACAGCATCAAGAACCCTGTTTCTCACTCTCCCTGCTCCTGCAGGAAGTTGGCTAGGGGTGGGCAAGAGGCTGGTGTGGGACACAGCCACGACAGCTGACCCAAATGTACTAAAGGAATATTCAGTATCATAGAACATCATGCTCAGCACTAAAACAGGGGAAGGAGAGAAGGTCTGAAGCAGGGTTAGTGTTTTGAAGGCACACATTGCTTGGAAATTGGCTGGACATCAGTCTGGTAGTGGGAGGTGGTAAGTGATTGCAGCTGCATTACTTGTTTTGCTTTGTTTTGTTTCTCTTCAGTTATTAAATTTTCTTTATTTGGATCCATGACTTTTTCTTGTGTTTTGTCCTTCCAATTCTGTCCTTCATCCCACTGATCATATTCATTCCCAAAAGATTTGGCTGCTTTTTCAGTTCAACTCTGAATTTTTGCATTATCCATATAGCACTTAATTCTTGAGTCTGGATAAATATATTGCTCAAGGGCTATCAAATTATAACAAGTTCCCTGTACTAATCTGACATTATTAAAAAGTGCTTCCATCATCAAGTTTTCTGCTATTAATCATAATTGAGTGACAGTTTATTATTGCACTAGAAAACAGAGTACAAGAGGGGATTTCACACAGAAACAGCAATAACATTTCAAAGATTTTTTTGTTTTCCTGAGCATTTCACCTTTTACTCCATAAACAGCAGCCAAAGTGGAATACAGAATCCAAACAATGACAAATATCTGCTCCTTCATAACCCCCTTGGATGCCTAGTCTTCTGACAGCTTGCAAGTCCAGAGATGATGAAAGGTGACTTCATTTGAGTACTTTTCTACCCTAAAAGGGCATGTCAAGTTTCATGAGATAAAGAGCTCCCAATGGTTTAGGAAGTGAATGCCTCAAGGCTGCTTAGAAACCTGTGGCAACATGATGGCAATACAATAATAATGTGCTATTTGGTTTAAAGATTGTCTTGGGCTCCACAGGGTAGAGTTATGAACACATCTGTCAGCATAGATTTTCTCTCCTTTTTCAAGAATGGGAAAAAATATACTTACTAAGATATCTTTTGAAATAAAGTAACAAATTTCTTTTTTTTATCCTCTTTGCCAACTGATTTTCACAGCCACTATCACCAGTGTTTTTTTAATACATCTGCAAACATCATGGAGGCCATCTCATCCATTTATATACGTTGCAAAACTTAGAAAGATTTGATAATGGTGAAAAATTAAAATATGGTGATTTGGGTCTTGCTTCAAAATATATTGGAGAGGAAAAGCCATTGTAAAAGTCTAAAGCTAACCAAACAAAAAACTTACAATGTAAAATGAACAAGTAATGGCAAAAGAGAGGGAAAATTTTCACTGAGTGGCAACCTGATGCACAGTTAAATATAGCAAGGCAGCAATAGTCAGAATATTGCAATATATTGAAATCCAAGAGATTCTCTTCCTGAGGAAATCCTGTGCATCATAAGGCACAGACTCATTCATACTGATATCACAGATGCATCCTAAATCACTGGCCAGTGGCATGTGCTCATTACTGCAGAAGAAAAAGGAACTTAAAAAAAAAAGTTTCTTTAAGATCAAATGTACTGAGAACATGCATTTATAGGTCTTTCCATAACTAGAGGGATTGGTTTGGTTTGGGTTTCTTCCTCTAGAAATTACAACTGAAATTGGGGAGACTTTAAAGATAAAATCAACGTATTCAGAGAAACAGGCTATCTAGAAATACACTGAACAAGTCAGTTACTGTGCTACACACTGGAGAGCAGCTTGGCAGTTTGATACACCCAGCCCTGATTGCAGAGGGATTTTCACTGCAGCTGTTCAGGAGTCTTTCACCTTTCTACACTACATGGTCAGCCTCAAGAAGGTAATAAAGTTAAAAGTAATAAGGAACACACAAATAAGGTGGATCAGGGTCAGGAATAACAAAACAAAGAGAAGACAGGATTCTTAAAATGTCATCCCCCTCTCTCCTCCCCTTCTTCTTCTTAACAGTGATTCCTTGTATGAACTGGCAAACACTTTCAGCTATTTCCAAGTAACAAAGGGAAAAAACCAGGGAGTTGGGCTAAGGTTCCTTGGCTAAGCTTGTAAGCCCCTTCTGCATTGACACCTAAAATTTGCATACATAAAATGATAGTCTGAGAACAATGAGATTTACTCGAGGGAAAAAAATTCTTAGTCAAAAAGAAGTTTGAAGCTGCTTTACAAATAAAATACATGTCATAAAAACCATCCTGATTTTAATTTTTGACCCCTGTCAAATCTACAGTTGGATCTCTCTGGCTTCATTGCAGGTATTTTCCCTGTGCTTTCATATTTGAAATATTCCTTAAGATGACATTCTGTGGTACAGTTAAAAAAATGCTAGTGTTTACCCTATAGAGCTTTGTATTATTCCAATGTGTGCTATGTACTTCTTGGAAGATATAAGAAAGTATGGATTCTGCTCCCAATTATTTTTCGTTTCCTTGCTATAATTATGCAAATTTTCCAAGGAGAAAATGAAAGAAGGGGATTAGAAAAAGAATTCAGAAAATGTTGCATAAAACAAACATTTTAACTCAGGTTATTGCTGTATTTCGGAGAAGTGAAGTTGCTGCTTTATATTGCATTACATCACAGTATGTTTGTTTCTCTGAATATTCAATATGAACTGAAAATGAGGAACATTCGGTGTGTCTGCAGGAGAAATGGAGCTGCACATAACATTTTACTGACGTAAAAAGAGGAGGATATACTTCTGACTGTAGCAAAATTGGGAGGATACAATCCCATCACTCCTATTTAGTTTACATATTGCTGCTGTTTCTTCTTCATAAAGGCTACAAACCCAATTTCATATGTTTGAGAAAAAAACTAAAAATGAGAGTTTACTGCTTTCTGTTCATTCTGGAAGCTTAAAAACAAAACACAGAAAAACCCTGGAGATAAACATATCATTTCAAAACTTGATATCATATAATTTCCTAACTTTAGAAAAATAATTCAATAAGTCATTAGAATACAAAACAATATAAGAGTAATAAAAACACAAAAATGGAAATTACAGGCATAGGGCATTGAGATGCTTTCTGATAAAGCTTCAGAAATCCCAGTACTAGTGAACAGACTCTGGTTGCCACAGAAGTTGTCAGTATTCTGGAAAAACTGCAGCTGTACTTTGAGTCCCACAGACAGCTAACTTCTGACAGCTGTGAATGGTTCTTTGTAAATGCAGACTTCTCTCTTTGACTCAAAGCTGAGCTTCTGGAAAAGCTCCAAAGCAGTCACTCTTGTGTCGTTGGAAAATGTTCCAAATGCATGCAAGGAGATGGCATGGCAGAGTAGGCACATCCAAACGTGTGTAAAATCTGCTGATGCTCTATCTTTCTTTACCCATATAGGGATTGCAAGTTGCCTGTTTTGCACTTCCTGTATACTTAAAACTAGGGAATGTCAGTAGGTAAAAGGAGCACCATAGAAATGCAGGGTCAAACCCACATTGCAACAGAGTGCTATTGAGTTAATGTAAATGGTAACCTAGGTTTCAAATACTCAAGCGCTCCGTCAGAAAAAAAAAAGAACTTAAAATGTTAAAAGCTGTTAGAAACAAAAAGTACCTTTTTTTAACAGCATGATCAACTCATCTGAAATAAGATTTGTTTCAACAGTATCTTTTCAATCAGTATTAACTCAATTTCCATTACAATTTGTGGAATTTAACCGTTTTCTTGATAAGGAATGTAATTTAAAAAACTGTTCTGTATAATGAATTTTCCTTTTTTAACCCCACGACCTTTCAGTTTAGGAAGCCCATTGATCATATTTTCTGATTTATTTTTCTCTATCATGGGATAAAGCATTCTAAGCAATTACTATTATGTTGCCACCTCAGGCATCATTTAGGCACACTGCACACCCAAATTCTCCAAAGCATTTAGACAATGAAATTCCACTGATTTCAAACATATTTTCAAAAAGTTGATAGAAGCATAACTGTGTTCCCTAGTGGTACTTAGCACCTTTAAGACTCCACTTAATCTATATTCATTGCCATTAAGTGGCATGTGATATTGCACTTGCAGTTACTACAGATATATTCAATTCTTTACTGCATGTATATTACAGAATTATAAAAATACCCAAACTCACTAAGCATGTAACCCTGTGTGATACAAGTGTGAAAATCTCATCCAGAAGGGCAGATTCTTCTTTACTGTTCTGGGGTCAAATTAGTAGTGTAGAGTGTAGAAAAATCACACTTATGTTCACAAACCCTGCATGTAGGCAAAGAGCAAATGCAGCCACTGTGACTTGGGGACTTTTTCTCTGTAGTTGTGTAGCATCTTAAAGAAGGCAGACGAGTGAGGAATGATGCATTGCTACTGGGTAGCAAAGCAGACACCTCTCCCCTCAAAAGACAGTTATACTTCTGGGTACAATATAGGAAAGACATACAGAGGAGATATATATTTATATGTGCTCCTATACACACAGACACACATACACACATACAAGAGTTACACCTCTAGGACCTTCATATGTGCTCTGGCACTTGCAGACCCGCTCGTCTTGATTTTTCTCTTGAACATATGCTGCAAGCATACTCCTCCCTTATCACAGAGATATCAATTTTCAGTGGAGGAGAACCTTACTCCAGGGTCAGGCTGAACCTAAAAAAAAGGCAGATTCAATACTGCCTTTGAAACATGATGTGACCATAGGCTATATGAAGCAAAGGCAAGTGTATATATTTGCCCTTGTAATGTTGCTATCTCATATCTGCAATACAGAAAATATTGAAAGACAATGAGGGGGCATACCTCAGGGGAAAAAATGCATTTAAGAATTAAAATCATCCTGATTTAGTATAATTCATTAGGGAAATAGCACTTTTCAGTATTTTTCAGTGTGTAGTAGGTATTCCAGAATGTATTCAGATTTTTCATTGTGTATTAACTGGCTAATTTATAAGAACTAAATTATCTTCATCACAAAGTTAATTCCAGAGAAGTAGCAAATTTCATGCTGTGAAACAGAATTCTGAAGCCTTATTCAGTTAAAAGTTTTGGCAATTATAATCTGGTACATTGACATATCCTGACATTTTAATGGTGAGCATCTTGCAAAACAAGTGATCAGCTGGAAACATGTAATGCCACACAGTAGAATTCATCCAGTTCTCAAAGTTTGTCTCACATTAATCTTCAGAGTCTCTGGAACTAGTTTCTATTTACATGAGAACATTCAAGAGTCTGGTAATTATGATCATTTATTCCCCACTGAAAGTGTAAGATAGGCATGTGGAGAGGAAAGAAAGAAAATAGTATCTGCATGTTCTATTCTGATAGAACTGAAGAGGATTTTCCCCTTGATTACAAAGTTACCTCTTTGAGATCTTTGAAAACTGTGTTCTTTATAAATGAACTTTTTTTAACTTTAAGGTGTAGCTGCAAGCATTGACCTTCAGTTATCGAGTGATTTCACATCTTTGGTAAAAATGTCACTAAAGGAAACTAAACTATTTTGATCAGTGTTGTCAGTCTGTGAGGGATCTAGCCAACATTCATAACACTATGCCAAGCATTGCAACTTCATAGAGCTCTTTTTAGATTGGTTAATTTAAATAACTGAAATAGTAATCCTGCTCTCGTTTGTTTAGAGCTTGAAAATACAATGCTGAACTATTACAAGATCAAATTGAACACTACAAACACTCCGTGACTAAAAAGTCATTCCTGGAGAGGAATTCCAGGCTAAGGCTGCTCAGACCATTTGAAAGATATTAACAGACTCATCTAAATGAAAAAAGGCTGCATAAACAAGTCAAATACAACAGAGGAAAAATATGAAATATTAAGATCCATATATAACTTTATAAAATAGAAGCCAAGCCTGCTATCTCAGTGCTTGCTCTGACTAGGAAGCAGTGATTTTTAAACCTGGCAATTTGAAGAGACTGTTAAACTCATGTTATCAAGTACCTTGGTCAAAATTTCTTATCACTGAACTTCTGTATGAAAGGAGTAGTCTCACCACGATTTACACCTAACTAGCATGCTGTGAGATGTATATTCTTCATGGAAAATTCCTTGAATGATATATTTGGGACAGATGAGCCAAACACTCTGTTTTTAATGATCTGTGAAACCAAAAATTTAGAATCAAATTACAGTGGTGCTCAGAGACACAGAGGTGGAGAAAACCAAAACCAAAAAAAAAAAAAGATAAACACCAATATATTAACCTAAGCATAGAAAATATATTTTATCTAATAAAATAAATGTAGGATTTGTGGCACAATCAAGTCATATTAGATGTTTTATAAAGAAACCAGAACAATGCTGCAATCAACAGACTAGCAACAACAGAATAACAAGAAGAAACAAAGTAAAATCCTTGTTAGCAGTTTTCAGAATGCCATAAGTACCAAAAAAGCCATAGAATTACCCAGGGAAAAGCTCCTTGGTATTAGTTTAAAGTATTCAGGCTGAATATGCTGTAGGCCAGTACTAATGCCAGTGCCTTCATATGGCAGTTGGTTTTAACTGCTTTTCAAAAAATAGTTTTATATCTGATAAAAGTGCAGAGCTAACCTTACATTAGGCATCTCCAATATCCTCAGTATCAGTGCCATTATCTGGTTAAGTTGTTGAGGGTTGAGATCAGGACAAGGTAGCTGTGAGGAGTCATAAGGTTAAGGCTGTTGAGAGGGGATAATCCTCACTCTCTGAATTGGTATAAGCATCATAATGTTTATTATTTTCTTCTTGGAGTATATATGTTGAAGGACATGACAAGAAAAGACCTCTTACAAGATCTTTTTGTGGTATATATTAGGCTGTAGATAATAAATGCAAGAGATGAGTTTTGATTCTCCATGCTCCAAAGCTAAATCAATTGCAGGAAAGTTAGTAGGTCAAAAACAGCACTGGGAAAAACCTCATCTGAGCAGTAGTTTGGAAGCTGAGAGTTGCTTTTAAGACCTACAACAACTCAGCAACCAAATGTGAATTTCTCATGTGCATTGTATTTGCTTTGAGAGACCTGGAGGAGTAGTGTAATGCTAATTAACTCTTAAACGGGCTTGTACTGAATTCTAACACATCATGAAACATTCTGACATGGGTCAATAATAAAAATTTCTGTTAGTAGTCTGACTCAGTCAAATATAATTTCTGCCTGCCTCAGAATCTTTTGTCCTCATATTTGTGATTCATCTGGTTTATGATTAAAGACTTCCCACAGACACAACCTCAAGCTCAGTTTTCTCATTACTAACCTTTAAAGAACATAACATAATAGTATAGAACTTTCATGTATGCTGCTTCTCTTAATTTCCAGAACTGAGGTTAGCAGCATGGATGCTTACCCATTTTTAGTGAATTCTGGCATAGCCAAAAATAGATTCTTGAACTTGAGTTTCTCCTATCTCGTTTTCAGCACTTAAAGGAGCCTTTAAATTATCTTAGATCCTTACTTTCCCTGAAGGACAAAAGGATATCCTCAACAGAAAGAAATAGCCTTCTTGAGTGGATGATTCAGTTCTTAAGGAGGCTTTTAACACCTGTTTACCATTAAGTACAGAGACAGCCTGGAGCAGATAAGCCTCCATTAAAACATGTTCCAGTACCTATTTGTTGTGCTTGAATTTTTCCAGTAAGAACAGCTTGTCTCCCACAAGAGCCATTTCTCGCCTCTTTAGGTTTAGGTGTCACAGAAGGCTCTTCTGAGCAGAATTATTTTGAATTACTTTTCCATATACCTGAAATCCACCTCAGTCCCTTTCTAGTATGCAAGTCCCTGAACTTACCCACAGGTTCAACTCAAGTTATTATTAAATGTATGTTTGAGTTCATTGAAGTTTTAACTTTGAAATCTATTGTTATCAACAAACTTTTACTGAAACTTACGTAACAAAAGAGAATAAATTACAATGTTTACAATAAACACCACGTGGTGCATTTTCTCAGGTACTGATTTATCTAATGTACATGTCAGATGTCTAAGCAAACACTCCTTAAAGCTTTGGCTGTCTGTAAATTAGCAGGTTTAATTAACAGTTTCATTCATGAAGACTATTGAAAGAATTCTTTCCATAGTGGAAGAGTATTCAAGGCATGCAAAAGATGAAGAAAAGCTGTATGGCATATTCAGAGCTATTTCTTTTCGGTTTTTCCTTGTGAGCAAGGGACCTAAAGGTCATTTAGGTTTAAATCTTAACCTATTAAGAAGAATGGAATGAACATTAAGAACAATGAAAGAAAATAAAATGTACATTAACAGAAAGCTCTTTTCATTAAACCGAATTTGTTGACTGAATAGCAATTTCTGTCATAAGAAAACATAACCAGTAAACAAGAAAATTGATTTCTTGTTAAAGCATCTACATGAGGTTTTAATCTATGTATAACAGCAAAAAAGGGAATAGACAAAAATCCTTACTCCTGGCCATAGAAGTCTGCTATCACATTATTCTGGCTAGCAGCAGTG
The DNA here is from genome assembly GCF_000695815.1 of Acanthisitta chloris. NCBI lineage: Eukaryota > Metazoa > Chordata > Aves > Passeriformes > Acanthisittidae > Acanthisitta > Acanthisitta chloris. The sequence continues at coordinate 126,449 of NW_008684221.1, forward strand.
TTCCATAATCCATATATTCGTCCATGTCAATTTAACAGAAAAACAAACAGGAAATACATATTATTATATATATATAACTATATGAAAGAAACCCATTTGTACAGAAATGTCCATGTGTACTTGCTAGTGACCATAAGAACTGATTTTTGAAAGAGAATTAAGGGTGTTTCCTGTAATACTAAGTTTTTAATGGTACCTTTTTAATGCAAGTCTGAATTTTGACATAATATCCACCACAAGATTAGCAGCAGTGGATTTCCCCAAAAGTCCTACCCAGGTCAATAAGCCTGCAGATGACATACAGTATAAATAAATATTTATCTCTTTGCATTTAGGTATCTCTGGGTTTATACATTGACTGATGATTCACCAAGTATGTATTATGATGACTTGATTTCAGACAACAGGTCAGGCACTAAGCTAAATGCATTATGTTTCCATGATCAGTAGAGAGGAATATGTATTTAGAAAAGACTTCAGGACACATAATTAGAATAATCCTTGAGAGATGCCTATCTCATATCACTATTTATAGGACAGTATTTAAGATGAACTGGCCCTGAGTTAGACATCATGCATGGTTGCCTAGTAAGACTATTTCAAAACATGGTACCCATCTGCCTTTAAAAAGCATGTTTCATTTAATAAAGCTATGTAAAATATTTCTTGCCTTTCCTACAATAGTTGGGAAATTGTTCAAGTGGAAGGAATTGATTTAATTTAGTACTGCATAGATGCATTTCAGAAGTAGGTAACATTTTGTAAAGGAAGACAGCTTTTTCACAAATCTTGAGGCTTGCAGAACGTACATAGGCTTCAAAATGCTAAAGTTCATCTTAGGCAAGGCAGACTTCATTATTTAGGTGCTGATACTATTATTTGTTAAACTTCTCTGTTGCATCCATTTCAGCAATACATTTGCATTAAAAAAATAGATTGAAGCAAGACATAAAAGGACATTAAATATTTCCAAGATATTACTATATTAAGAGGTAGATTAATTTTCTGGATGAGATACTGGAAAGGGAGGTCAGAGAAATTAATTAATTTAATAAAATATTTGATTTTCCATATGCAACATTTCAGTTAACTGATCTCATTTCACTTCCATTCCTGAAACAAAGACTGGAGATAATATTTCCTTTCATCTCTCCTTCATCTGTTTTTTCTGCCATGGCTTCAAATTTACAGGTAGCCAAGTACAATTAAGAATTTATCACTATTTAGTTACCACTGAATTTCAGTAGGACTGACACTCACTTCAATGGGTTTTCTCTAAGTCATAGGCTGTAGTATGGTGCTACACATTGATACTATGTGATTAGATATTTCTTTGCAGCCACTGGGTACCATCATAATAGTAATAAACATAGTAAAATCTCACGTGTCTTTCTACTTAAGCTTTGTAGGATGTTTATGTTCCACAGGGATATGTATAGAACCTAGAGCTAAAACTACATTAAGACATAAATTTCGTATCACTTCTATGCAGAAATAAACTGCTCATCAGCATTTTTTCCTCTGAAGACTGTAACTCTATATTTCTCTTTAACAGAGGGTCTGGAAAGGTGCTTAGTGTATTATAACCAGTGGTCAAATAATACAAACCATGTTTGCAGGGCATTTTGATATTCTTAACTAAGGTGTATTACATAGTCATGATGACTTTGTTTTCTTTTTATTCAATGTATTATATCTTTTGTACCTTGCAAGACGTCTGTATACTTTACATAGGTTATATATGCAATACAGAAGCTTTTATGACATATATCACTACCACTTTTCACCAAACTCATAACTTCACTTGTAAACTAATAAAACACTTGTATTATTTATTTTACTGATTATAAAACACAAATTCTTACTTGTGTTTTCCACTGGTCTTTAATAATGTTTAAAATCCCTTGCTCACAAATCATGCTCTATTTCTTCATATTGAATGATAAATTACCAATCCTCCTCCTTCCATGCCCTGTTGCAAAAATATTAGATATCAATAGATACCCAAGCTAGCCTGATCCCAGCATGTGGTTCAAAGACTATGGGAACCCAAATAATATCTTGTTTTCAGGGTTTTTTTAATATATTTGTCTCATAGCTTTTTTGATCTGCCAGGAGAGATACTAAAATTTAACTTAATTTAATTTAAAATACACAAGTGAAAATCCAACCCAAATACCATATTATCATATCTCTTTTGATAGAAGTTGCTTTCACTTTGACTTTCAGTCAGTTTATTTCCAAAGAAGAACCTATAAGATGAAGCAGACAAAGTTGATGAAGAATAACAAGTTATGATTCATTTATGTATTCATCAACTTATAAGTTTTCAGTGCAATGGACTTTAACTCTCTCACCCTTGAGGTGAAAGACTATGGGCTTAAATTTTAAACCAAGACCATGATTCTTTTAGAACCAGTAGAGACATTCCAACAAAATTATGCTGCTAGCAAATATTTTCAAATAAAACCTCTTCCCCTAATTCTGAATTCCTAGACTACGTGTGATACAAATGCCCAGAAGTAATATGTTTAACAGTGCTGAAATCTCCAAAAGAGAGCTATTGGTTCTCTACAAGTTCAAAAGAAGTAAACTCAGAATTACATGTTCAGAAAATTAGTTTTTCCCTAGTCATGTTTTAAATAGTTTTGAGGATGAAAGCTTGTTTGTATGCTTCCTTACTTTTTAATTAAAGATCTGTATTTTGAAAAAGAGAAGGCACACCTCAATAACTCTGTTTTCCAGACTATCAGTATAATCTAGCTCTCATTGTGCATGTAGACTTTTAATGTCAAATGAAATAATTATTGAATGCTCTGAGGTGATTGTTCAAGTATCTTGCTTATTATAACTGAAAGAACATATCTTCACATCTCTTTGCATTTTTACTACTATTGTTGTTGTTGTTATGATTATTATCGTTATTGTCATTATTGTTATTAATTTCGTGTCATAGTGTCTGCTGACTCTGATTAAACAACTGGCCCACTAGAATAATGTTTGCATAACATTTAATAAGCACTTGATTATGAAAAGAATTGTGGTCAAAACCAAATCATTTTTTATTACTAGCAACCTATTTAAGCATTAATTGCAAGGGTTAGATGGCTGTACAATCCATCAAAAGCTTTTAATTCCTGAAACACCCAATTTATCAAGATGTTCTAGAGAAACTAATCACAGTACATGTTTCTTCGTCACTCTTAGACATACATAATTAATTAAAAGGGTTTACTATTTGAAAATCCATTTTTATACCAAATTCTATGAATGACTTTAAAATATGATAAATTAAGCAAATATAAAACTTAAATTGTCATGATTTTAGAAAATTCTCCCATTTTATATATATATCTAAGTACACAATATCAAAAAGACTCTTTAATATCTAAGAGCACATTATCCAGTTTTTAAAAAAGTTTGCTTTGAAACCTAACCCAACTGCACAATCATGAATCTATTCACATTTTCTTTTCAGTAATGTGCAAGATAGTTGCCAGACAGAACCCAAAATCACGAAGGAAGTTCACTACTATGTTTTCTACTCCTCCGGCTCAATTTCTCCTCTTCTTCAGTTAATGTTTTCATCAGGCATTTTCCTGCACACAGGGGCATATAGGGACACCTAGTGGCAAAAACTGAGGAAAACTCCTCAGTCAGAAGACCTGGAGGAGCCACCAGTGGTATGAAATCCAGGTCATGCCAAATAGCCAGAAAAATGAGCTTCATTTCATTCTGAGGCTTCTGCACTTTCACTGGAGTGAACCCACTTACTTAAAAATAGAAAACAAAACACTCCTCACTTCCTTTTAATATAACATAGCACAGTTGTAGTGCCTATAAGGTAGAAAGGTAAAATAATAGATTGATTATTGATTATCACTGTGTAAATACATTTTCATCTTTATTTTACATAAAGACCAAACAATCTTATTAAGAATAAGCCTGTTCTAAGCTATCAAGTGAATGTATGTACATAAATAAGTTAAACTGACATGTATTATATCTTGCAAATATTCAATCATACAATGTAGAAATCCATAAGACTGGGTTTGTTTTTGAAAAAAAACCCCAACAGATTAAATATCTACTTTTAAATTTTATTTTTATAAATTACTGTGTGTGCAAATAGGTTCAAACCCACCACTACCACCAAAAAGAAAAACCAACAAACAAACCAGTAAAACATCTGATTATTATCAGGGAAAATTATTCAAGTGGTAAAATATAAAGCCAAGCACCTGTAATCACTTATAGTCATACAGTGTTAAGTTTACAAATACATATACTCTCTCTATATATATTCATATCTATCATTTACTGAGTCTAGATCCATATTCAGAAGCCATTAAGACTGCCAAAGTTTTTTCTGGGTACCTTCATGTGCCTCAAGGATCTGCATTCCTTGCTGTATTTCTTGCAGCAGTTTTTTTTCATAGGCATTAGGAATTACATTAGTGCTGTTACTACTGAGTCACTTGGAAGTCTAATTTACACATAATCTTCAGTTTCTGAATTCCCCTGCTTGATTTGCTTGTGAGGAACAGTTCAACAGAAATTCTCATGGGATGCTTAACTACCTCAAAGTGAACAAGAATAAGACAGGTCAGTCTCTATGTTTGAGGGATATTCAAACTTCTACTAATTCATCTGGTGTCATAATTTTAAGCCTACTCCTTCTATTGAATGCTTTAACAATTAAGGCAGAAAACACCTAGTAATACTCTGAGTTTCTCCTGTTAAATCTGTTTTGATTACTGTAAGAAAATGAAAGCAGAAAGAAAAAAGAATAACCTATTTTTTTTCTACCTCAGGGTTACCTCTGTATATAACAATATGAATAACCCTCTGCATAATTCCTATCCTAGAGATTCCCCAGAGGAAGCATTCAGATCCACACAAAGTCAAAATCCTTTATTTCAGTTATTATGGATAGATTTAGATCCCTAATATTAGACCTATTTAGCATGAAATAATTTTAATCATTTGATAATCCCAAGTATCCAAGGACATAAGAGAAATGAAGAGTTACAACTAATGTACAAGGACAGAACAGTTTAGGAAATTTCAGAGAGATTTTTTCCTATATGTCACTTAATCCATGCTAAATCCTATTGAAAATGCTGGAAATTTAGCTAGTATTTTTGAGATTATGGAACTGAACTGAATATATTTTCATAAGAAGTAGTAATAGGAACATATTGCTGGAAGGGACTATCTAAATTTCTACATCCCCACAACTGTTGGTTACAATATACTAGATATGTAGGGGGAAAAGAAAAAAAAAGATATACAGAATTTTTACTCTAGATGGTACTACCCACTGACTCAAACCTTTAATTTTGCAGTAAAGACCAAAAGTCAAACCTCTAATCTTCCTTGGGGAAGAAGAAAAAAAGGAGGAAGAAGGGGGAAAAGGGTACTGCCAATGGTCTATGGAGACTCCTGCAATAGGAAGAAATATGTTAGAAATTCTTTGCAGAATGTTCTAGGAGTTAAAACATGTCCCACTATACAAAGGAGAACAAAAGAAAGAAAGAAATTAACATAACTCAGAATCTAAATTATACAATAAAGGGAGAAAACATCCTACCTGACCTGAGAGCCTGCAGTAAGCCCTGAGGCAGAGAACAGACACAGTGTAAATGTAGAAAAAACATACTCCATCTTCTTCAAAAAGCTCTTTCCTTCCCAACTTGCCACAAATGTCTCTTTTCTAACAGGAACTGTCCCATTCAATTGCACATATTTTTCTGTAAGCTTTTCAAGTTCTATTTTAAAAGATTTTATTAGCCTGATTACCTATTTGGAAGACCTTTCCAGTCTCAGTCAGTCAGTAAATTTCTTCACATTCCTAAGCTTTATAATCAATATATCTGTATTTGAAGGCATGCCAACATCACTCTTTAGTTCAAATACTTTCTGTCTTTTTTAGTATTTAACTAAAATGCATTTGTAAGGACTCACATGCCCTTTCAATATATATTTGGCTATGTATGTCTTTTTTTTTTTAAATCTCTCTTCTGTAGACACATTTTCCATGCCCTAATTACCATAGTTTCTTTCTGATCTTTAAATTTCATTCTAAGATCTTCTTTGACTGCATGACTAGAACCATGTATAATACAACAGGAGCTCATGAAAAAGTACATCTTTTGCAATACCAGTAACACCCTCCTACTTATTAGAACATCCTGACTAATACATCATAGAATCATGTTTCCTTTTATATGAGTACTTCATTTATAATGGGAACTTATTGCCACTTCCTGATTGACCACTGCCTTCAATTTTTTTGAATTTTGTATAAACTTAGATCTTCCCAGTTTATAGCAAAAGTTCTCATTCATGAGTTTGTAGACTGCATTATACAATTTCACACCATTTCTATCAGCCTAGGCCAAAAGAAGAAATATACAGATGAATCAAATTTAGAAATATACTAGGCCAAAAGAAGAAGTATACAGATGAATCAAATTTAGAAATATTGACATGTTAAAATACAGTCAGCAAGACTAAATTTGTAAATGTTTATATAGCGTATATGTATTTACGTATGTATATATCTCAACACATCTATTTCTCAGAAAGACCTCTAATTTTGTATGGGCTACAAATTCTGTTCAGACCCACTTACCTTATACCCTGAAATCAGCGCTAAGGGTATTACAAAGGAATTGGCTAAAAACTGGTCAACACTAAACTCTTTTAATAAGTGCCATCCATCCAGATAACTCCCTTCTCAAGATTATATACTGCCCCCTTGGAAATTTTGGACTTGTTTACTTTTGGACTTGGATTTCATGTGTTGATCTTTTTAACTTTACGACAGAAAATTGCTGGACCAAATGTTTTTGCTATGCAGTACTAGATACACTGACAATGTGATTTCTCTTACCCTTTCATTGTATATCAAAATTTACATATATTCATACCAGAAACAGAGGCAGTTTTACCAGTATTTATTTAGTCCAGGCCTATTTTATTGCTAACATCCACCCAATCCTTTAACATCCACCACACTTCTTAAGTTCTCACTTTACTTATACAGCTTAAGAAGTTTTTACTGTGTTTCAGTTTTCTGCAGTTTTTGTTTAACAAAGTTTCTGACCATTCTCAGCTTGGTTTTACACCTTCTAATTATTGAAGCAGATTTCTTCTTTCTAATCAATATCTCTTTTCCATTCTTCGTAAGTTTTGTGCTTACTCTTAACAACTTGCTTCAGGTTTCTACCCTGTGGGAATTCTTTTTCATCCCTGTTTAGGGAGGGTCATTTTGTTTCTTTCCCTTTCCCCCAGTGCAAACACTCAATAGTATTTGCATTTTTTTACATAAAGTAATATCTGTCTTATCTGAATTCTAATTCTGGTACTCCTCACTGAAATTTTTTCTCAGTTCGCCTTTTTGAAACATGGGATTGAAGCTACAAATCTTTCAGATTCTTCTTTCAACTTCACATGAAGTAGAAAAGCTCAAAATCATCAGATTTAAGATTGCTTTCTATCATCATTTTTTTCCTCCAGACCCTATCATTTACTAAAATTAAGTCTAAGCTCTCCTTGCCTTTTGCTTGCCTTTTGCTTGCTCCATATCTGTTCCATAAAAGAAACTATTCTTTATCATGTTCAAACTCATATCAACCCCAGCATAATTGGTTGAATTTTTTGATACTTGCTCATGAGAAATCACACAATTTTGCACAATCACACAAAGTCAACTTTTTTTTCCTGCATTTGTAGGCATTATTATCCAGATCAAATCTGTACCAGTAAATTCATAATAGATTGCACCCCTATGAAGTTTTTTCCTACCCTTTGCTCAATTGTTTTAATTAAAGTGGACACTATTTTGTCTTCACCCTCAATTTAGCATCTCTGTTGCACTACTGTTTAACAGTCCTTACTCCTTAACAGGTTTTAGTCCACTAAGATGAAATTATTTCAATCCCTTTTCTGTCTTTAATAAAGAGTGTCTACCCTTCTCTTCCAAGATATTGCAGTTAACAACTTTGGAACCTCCATATTCCTGTTTTCCTACATCCGATTCCACAAGCTAGATCAACTGTTCCTGCCAGTCTTATCGACTGAAGCACTACAGAAAGGAGGCAGATCTGTACACTTACAAGTTGTCGTACATATAATGCATCTACTCATCATATCCTTTTGTTTTATCTATATTTTCTCTTGCTCCATCCTCATTCATGTCCCTCTAATTGTATTCTATATGAGGATTATATGAGTTATTTCCTACTTTCCTACTAAGTACTTCAGTTTAAAGGCTTTTAGGATTTCCTAGTTAATGAAAGGCAGATGAAAGATAAATTAGCAACAGGCAACACTATAATAATAAAAACATATTTCTTTCTCACAAGTTTCACAGCATTTACTGTTTGATGTTTGTGTGCTTCAGTTTATGACAATTCTAGCTCAAACATTCAGATAGAACTTTTCACTGTCAGAAATACATTTGGATTACGTAGACTCCATTGAAATGGAGGATAATTATGATTCCAGTAAGGAATCTAGAGCTGTGCCCTCTCATGCTAGTCAAGCATATTGAAATGAATATTCTGAAAAACCCTACATGACTTTTAGGTCTATTATTAAATATATAATGTCAATCAGAATAAGAATGACTCAACAACAGCATGATAGTTTTACATTAATAACTATTTAAATCTTGTGCATGCTCCTGAAATAATCTAACAGTCTAACAAATCAGAAGATTTTATTAAATCAGACTTTCTATTTATTATGCTTTTTAATATCTCATTGGTTCAGGACCAGAATTATTAAACTGAAATATATTTGCAATATTGACTTTTACATAGTAGCTTTTGACATGATTTCAGATTTATGAGATGTTGACTTCTCCAAAGCAGTTTCATGGAAAGAGTTACGCTTGGTCAAGGTTATTTAAGGTTATTTATTTAAGACAAGGTTATTTAAAATATCTCTCTCTGTTACAAATAAAAAGTATTTATGTGTGTCTAATTTTGTGTGCCATACATTGAGAAAAAATAGCATAGAAACACCGGCAGATGCTATAAATATGACCGGCCTAAAAACATGCAAGCATATATGCATAAAATCACACATATTAAAAATGCAGAATTATTAATTCAAAATAAATATTTTCCAAAATAATGAGGTCATAGTAAACTCCCATAAGACATCCCTGTTTACTATCTGTGAATTCTTTTAGTTCCACTATCCTAAGTTCCATGTATAATATCAGAAAAGCTATAAAGAGTGCACGTAGGGGGGAAAGAAAAGAGTGTAGTGTGGTTTGGTAATTTTTTCCTGACTCAAAGTAGCATCTTGGAACTCAGTCTAAAGCCATTCAAAACCTTCCACTGAATTAATTGGCTTTGCATCAAAACGGGAATGTCACAAATCCTTTAAGTATATAAGTACTTTGTCCCACTGAGAAGACACCCAAAAGCTTCTATGAGGTCAGGAATATTACCTGGTCCATATAAGACAGTTGTCTTCCATCCAAATATGAGAACTTGCTTATTTCAGGCCTAGGGTAAGAGGATTTGAGTCAAATTCCTTTTATGTTCCCAAGGAAGAAAAATATGCCTTTTGGGGAAGGCTGAGCATTCAGAAAAAGATGAGTCTTTACAATCATCCCTGAGTTTAGCATGTTGGGATGTGAGTTAACAGAGGTCTGCTGAAGATAGAAACGTGATGAAATGACATATCAGAGTATTCTCCCCTCTTCAGAGTTTAGACTCCCACGGGAAAACCCATGAAGGCACAACTACATCCAGCATTACCTTAGAGTTAAAGGTGGATTCCAACCTCTGTGCTGTGCACACGGGGTGTACACCATGTGTTCCCGTATGCATAACACCTGTTCAACTTACATACTATAATCTATACAGCACAGAGCAGTAACGAATACACAAATGCAAGCATACACATATTTCAGCACGTGTGCGATTAAACTACCTTTTTTTTTTTTAAAGGTCATCTGCAATTTCGCGGAAAATAAAACCCGAAATCTAATTGAAAAAAAAAAACCATCACCACTGCTACAGCCAGCATCACACTGAAAACCCCTCTGTGCCCGGTACGCAGACCGAACAGCGGCGGTTATCCCAAGCGGCGGCAGAGAGAACGCGGCGGGCACAGCGCCGGGGCAGAGCGCAGCGCGGGCTGCG
>NW_008684222.1:0-4840 GCF_000695815.1 Acanthisitta chloris
TATTTAGCATGGCAGCATAGACCTTGCTCTCTGAGTCATTTTTATTGCTCAGAAGGTCTGTTCCTGATAGTAGTAGTTTCTAGCTTAGGAAAAAAATGATATAAGTTCCTTGCTGCTCTTGAGATAGCTGGAGTAGAAACCAAGCAGGTTGGGACCACTTGAGGAAAGAGCAACTGTTATGGCCTACAGTCAATAAGCTCAAAATTTTCCAAGTTTCAGGATCTGCTCATATGTAACTAACTAAATTAAACAGCCCTCTTGTGAAACTCCTATGTAAGAAATTTTATAAGGAAGTGTGCAGAGAAATTTATCTTAATTTTTCTGTGATGTAGGTTTTTGTCACCTAAATTGCACAGAAACTTACATTTGCTTAGCAGTATCTGCATGTACTCACCTGTGTGTGTTTGCAGCTCTGCCTTATTCTGTGCAAAACCAGGAATTATTCAAATGTAGGTACCTAAGAACCCATGTTTTGCTCTTGTTGATTCCCTGTCCACACCCTCCAAGGTTATACAACTCCTCTAACTTTGTTGCTACCTTGCACTTTTATTTCAGGACACTCATTTCCATTTTGGTGTAAGTGAAATGTGGATCCCTTCACTGCCAGGCTGCCCTGGTATTACTCTATTGCTTTCTGCCTCCTACCAGTGTCTGCTTGCTGTGCCACATGGAGCACCTTGTCTGTGCATATACACATGCATAGAGAAACATAGACCAAATGAAAGTTTGGGGTCATAATCCCATAAAAGCTCCCGTTAGTGATGTTGAATTAACTTTGGGTTTTAATGAGTTGAAACAAATATAATCCCATAAAGCTCCCGTTAGTGATGTTGAATTCACTTTGGGTTTTAATGAGTTGAAACAAATATTCTTTCATTCATGATCTCCCAGTTTGCAGCATCAGTGATGGGAACAGTTGTTGAATTCAGTACTTGACTATACAGTTGGGTGGTTTTTTTTCCCCTCTATAGTAGTTGATTCCTTTTATTGTCAGTCTGTGAGGGAATACATAATGCTTATGAATTCCAAAATAATTAATGTAGTGCTGTAGCTAATAACCATTAATGATGTACACACTCATATACAAGACCACTGCTGCCAAGGTAAACAGGACGATCACACCCTGACAGTAATTAACCAAAGGAGATTGAGGAGGCATATTCCACAGCAAGCAGAGCTGGCTATGTATAGACCTCTACAATCTCTAGGTGTTTAATCATTGTCATAGCCAGTGTGCTAAGTGGTGCTTCGGGTTTTGTGAATGCATGTGAGCACATGCACAGAGGATTTAATTTTCAGATCTAATAGAAGTTGCAGCAAATAGCATAGCATGTGAGTAGAGCTGCTTACACTTATGCTAGTTGTGCTCTAAGTACCATAAGAATATATTAATGGAAATGGTAGTGGTCTTGCATTTTCAAGGGAAAACTGAAAAGCCATTTTGAGGAATCAATTTCTAACTTGTGTCCAGAGGAAAAAAACCCACTTTTATATGACCTTTAAATAAAATCTATCAAGTATTGACCTTTAATTGCTAAATGCTTGATAAATTGCAATTTGGAGGAGGGGAACAGTGCAAAAATTCAGCAAAAGGTGATAAATCTTAAGTTTAGTGCTCTTTGCATTATGTAATAACAAACACTTACTGTTTTGGCAATAAAACTGAAATACAGTTTCTCAACAGTCAATAGGCCTTAACCTAAGTAATAAAATAAACTTTGTGAATATTTGCAGATATACTCTGTCTGTTTAATTTTAATTAGAAGGCTTCTTTTATCACCTCCTTCAGGAATAATTTGGGAAATTGTAGCTAGGTATTTGACTGCTAGTAGTTTTAGTCTGTCCTCTACACTCCTGCATTTGGACCTTTGTGTGTCTTTAATTACGAAAGGAAAATATTTTCATTTATCCTAGGTGTCACTTGAACAAAACTGCATTTCCAGAAAATCTTCAATTGCTTTTATTCTTTTCTTATTAAAAATTCTCCATTTAATATTCTGCCTGTGCTTAAATTCAGGGACCCTGAAAAAATGAAGATAATCCTTTCTTTTCCAGTCTTGCAAGTGGAAAATTAATTTTTAAGCTCAAGCTTCCTGTTTCAACATTAAACCAAAATATTATTAATAAAAATTGTCAGATCCCTTTCATGGACTTGCTTTTTATGTTTAGGGCCACAGGTTATCATTAGATCATCTAGTCAGAGTAAAATACAGCAACTAAATGATTTCCACTCACACAAATTGGCTCTGGGATATGGCCAAGGGTAAAAAATATTAGCCATCAGGCACACATCATTCGAAATTATTTGAGATAATTTTGGGATTGCAAGCTGATTCTTCAGACCTTGGCAGATGAAATCTCATTTTGTTCCCTGTAATCTCCCAGTTCATGTGGTATAAAGCATTGTTCCTGTCAGAGGACACTGTTCATGTCTGGTGATTGAGGCATACTGATTGTTGTCATGGTTTAACCCCAGGCAGCCACCAAGCCCCACACAGCCACTTGCTCACTCCCCCACCAGCAGGATGGGGGAGAGAATCAGAAGGGTAAAAGGTAGAAAATCTCATGAGTTTAGATAAAGACAGTTTAATAGAGAAAGCAAAACCTGCATGCACAGGCAAAGCAAAACAAGGAATTAATTCACTGCTTCCCAAAGACAGGAGGTGTTCAGCATCTCCAGGAGAGCAGGGACCATCACACGTAACAGTTCCTTGGGAAGACAAATGCCATCACTCCAGATGTCCCCCTCTTCTTCCACCTTATGCACTGAGCATGATGTCATAATTAATGGAATATCCCTTTGGTCAGGTTGGGTCACCTGTCTTTGCTGTGTCCCCTCCCAAGCTCCCACGCACCTCCAGCTTCCTTTGCCAGAACTGCAGTACAGAAATTAGCAAAGGCCTTGGCTCTGTATGAGCTCTGCTCAGCAACAACAAAAACATCTCTGCATTATCAACCCAGTGCCCTGCACAAATCCTAACCATAGCCCTATACTAAGCCACTGTGAAGAAAGTTAACTCTACTTCAGCCCAAACCAGCACACTGTTTTTGGTTTTAAGAAAGAGAGGAGGAAACATACCGAATTAAATTGCAGATCAGTTGTGGGGTCTGTTATCTTTCACCTCCTTGTTTTGGGTTACATTTAGACTTGGAATTAACAGAGAAAATGCTGATGGTTTGACCTCTAAGATTTTAGGAGATTTCACAACTCTTTTTGCAAGTTGCTTTGTGATCTGCTCTAGCTGTACTCGTGATGCTCTTTGGAGCATGATGTGTAGTATGTATAACAAAGTGCATAGAAAAATCAAGGTATGTGGCAGGAATTGCTGATGACACATAAATAGCATTACAGTTTGGGGTTTTTAGTGCAAGTAATGCATTTATGTCAACTTTCTATATTTCTGAGTATATTTCTCTTTGTACTGCGAAATCTTTTTAAATTATTGAGAAAGTTAAGGTGTTTTTGTGGTTTATTTTTTTTTGTGTGTGTGGTTTTGTTTTGTTTCTTTAATTAAAGATTTGCTTTGTTAATGCCAGGAGAGGTCCTATAGCTGTGATATTCAGTGCTGTCTTACAGGAGGACTACAAAGTCTGGGAGCTGCTGACTGTAAATTGCAGAATCAGAACATGCATTCATACGAGTTTGTCCAATGCAGAGGGAGTTTATTGCAAAATCTGTAAAGAAAACTGAGGCTTGTGAAAGGTTGTTATTCTCTGTCTGTGGAGCCATGATAGGGATGGTGATTCTCTTTCATGTCAGAGTTTGGTCTCTGCAGATATGAATGCTATAATCAATGCATGAGGGAGCAGCACTCATTTTCTCCTACTAGCTGAGCTGTGCACCATTGCTTCCAGACAGACGTGTGCAGTTGCATTGCAAAAAATACTCTATGCAACCATTAGTATGATTTCTTTTTTTTTTCATTGGCAGCTTGTGCTTGAGGGCTCTATCATCAATCTGCTTCTCTGAATTTCCCTCCACCTCTATTCATTCTGCCAATACTGATATAATTTCTGTGTCATGGAATAGCTACTGTGGACTGCTAGTAAGAGGAAATGGCAAGACCTATGAAAAAAATGGAGTAAGAAAACATGAAGTCATATTTGATTTGGTCTAGGGCTTATTATCCCTTAAAAAAAAAAAAGAAGTAAAACTCACTGAATTGTGCACATTTTGGAACCAAGCAGAGACATGAGAGAAGTTGGACCTGTTTCCATGCAATATCTCTTGAGATACCTCTTTGGTAATCCCTTAGTCTTCTCCACATTTCCATGCAATATCTCTTGAGATAGCTCTTTGGTAATCCCTTAGTCTTCTCCATTTGTGGTTGAACCAGTCATCTTCCTACTAAGCCCTGTTAACCTTCTCTGACTTTGCTCCTCAGGCTGCTCTGCAGATCTCTACTGCTGCTCACTTGGTTTATCTGCCTTCATGCTCTGCATGAACAGATGGTGGCTATTACAACTTTTCTACTCGTGCACAACCAAAATTCATTGTAGCATAGCACTGATTTACTTTGGCCTCAAATATCTCTTCACAGATCACAGTTAATGCAAATCAGTTGCCATCAGCCTTACATGTATTAAGTCACAGAGAGCCTTAGGAACTTGTTAAGAGGCACTAGACTTCCTCAGAGTGATTCAATACTGTAGATTCATTATGTGATGCACAACTCTCTCCACTTGTAAAAATGAAAGCCTCTGCTTTTGAATAATAATCTCTTCTAGCTGACATAACTTTTAAGCTTTATCAGGATTATGTTTACATGTGGGGAGAAAAAAAATAAGCAGCATCAGAAAGTTCTGCTTCAAACTATAACTTGCTTTCTTGACTGCACCA
>NW_008684222.1:4877-5412 GCF_000695815.1 Acanthisitta chloris
TCACTGCTACTGCAATTGTCTTTTGCCATAGTTTTTAAAAAGAAAAGTCTGACAGAGAACTACCAAGACATCAAGGAAAGCTCTGTACATAATATTTTCCTATAACAAATAATTGTTTCTTCATTCTCTAGCTGGCTGCCCAGCAGTTTGAAATTAGCAGCTTAGTGTCCTTCAATCATTCTTTCATTGATAATGTCTTGTACTGTGCTTGCCATTTCTGGTCTGGGATCAGCCCAAAACCTTTGCTGTGGTACAGTAATTGTTGTCCTAAATGACTATCCCTGTGTAGCAAAGTTGTCTGACAGGTAAGTAAACTGTTTTGTGACAGCTGATCATGCAGGTCTGACAGGTAAGGAAACTGTTTTGTGACAGCTGATCATGCAAGTCTTAAACTTTAAAGTTTTGTTTTAGTCCTGGTAAGGAGCAGCCTTCAACAGGAATCCTTTGCAGACTTGAGGAGCCTCCAAACACTAATAATTTGTTTCCCTTCACTCTATTCTAATTAAAGAATAATTATTTGGTGTAAACCCTTTTC
>NW_008684222.1:5455-7802 GCF_000695815.1 Acanthisitta chloris
CCTGTTTTGTTATGTAGTGGTTCTGGCTTAGAGTTCCTGTTCTTGCCTGTCTGTTCCTGTTGTACAGTGCCCTGTTTTACAGGTGTACTGAAGCAAGTGTTCTGTGCAGATCTGGCAGGGACTGAATCAGGGCACCTGTGTGGATAAAGAATAGTCTATTTTCTCTTTATTTTACCTAGACCTTTGATTTGATTCTCAGTTCAGCCTTTCAAACAGTTTTATTGGCACAAGACGAGGTGGCACAGCGCAGCAGAATCTGTAACTGCAGATAAGAAAAGACAATTTCTTACACTGGCAAAGCTGCCAAAACCCTTGTTTTGTGAAACTTCTCCCTCTACTTATCTTTTCATCAGGCAACTGAGGAAATTGGATTGCAGGCCTTAAAGACAAAAAAATAAACAAACAACAAGCTCCACAACTTTGTGCTGGTCTCATGTGTAGTCTGATTAAGTCCAGAGCATCCCATTGGAATCACTCAAAACACTTTCAAAGCCAGCTTTGTTTGGCTGATAGGCTGCTAATTTTTGAAGTTCATAATTTCTAATGATAAAGAAGTTAGCCTATCAGAATTTGCATCCTGTCACAAAGCAAAATTGTAACTATGAAGTTATGTGTAGACTGTGACCAAGAAAAACATCCTCATGATGCTCCCTAGTGAATGATTTGCTGTCTTTTTGCTGCAAGGAGATGTGAAATATTTTCCTTTGTATTGGTAAGACACTGTGTATGCTTTGCATGCTTAAAGGCAAAAGGGGCTGGGTACTGTAGGCTGAACCTTGCTGTTTTCATATTCCAAACTCTGATACAAATGTTGGAAGAACTGTAGGGGTATATAAAACTGGAGAACAGCTAGTAAATAGAAAAATGGAATACGAGCCTTGTAATCATAGCATGTTGGCATTTGACATGAGCCTGAATACTGCAGTTCGCTTTTGGATATGGATAGAGTTTTTTAATTTTATCAAACAGCTATTCAGTTTACTGTTCATTCCTAGATAAAACACTTTTTCTTACTTTCATTAGAGCAGAAGTTGTAGCTGCTTATTGGAAACAGCATTCCTGGGAGAAAGAATTTTGCCCTGGCTGTCAGGAAAAGCCCTGAAAAATGCAGTTGCTTTCAATTTTTTAGCTATTCACTGATTAATTTTCCAATTCTGTGTTGGCTGTTGATTGGGGCAAAAGCAAGATCTTCAGCCATATAATTTAAGATGCAGCCAAAAGTATAGTACACCTAGTAGTTGTAAAGGAATTGAACTTCATATTTTAACAGGGGGGCTAAAAATAAACTAAAGAAAATCAACATTATTCTGACTTGAGTAGCTGAGATCTCTTCTGCAGGAAACGCATTGCTAATTGTGTGATTTATCAGCACTTTTATTTTATATAAGTGATTATATGTAGTACTCAGATCTTTCTAAATATTTGCTAAATAGAAAAGTCATTTATTTTATTAGCTATTTCTCTATGATGATTTGCAACCACTTGGAAGTAAGGCCCTAAGACTGTTGTTAGTTAGTTAAGGTATTACGAATCAGTGCTACATCCTGTGGGTGGCACCTTTCTTTAGGAGCAAAATATGAGTAAGGATCTTGGTGGAAAGGTGCAGAGGACTGGAGGAGCTGCAGATGAATGCTTGCTGAATTTCCATACAGCTGCAAGTTTCAGTGTGTGTTAAGTGCATGTTTTGGTGAATAAGAGCCTAAAGGTTATGGTCATTTGTTTTGGAGGAAATCAATACCATTGGAAGGGTATTGATGGTGGCTATTACAACTTTTCTACTCGTGCACAACCAAAATTCATTGTAGCATAGCACTGATTTACTTTGGCCTCAAATATCTCTTCACAGATCACAGTTAATGCAAATCAGTTGCCATCAGCCTTACATGTATTAAGTCACAGAGAGCCTTAGGAACTTGTTAAGAGGCAGTTAACAGATTAATTTTTTAGGTGAATTAGGACCTTAAGTGTGGTTTCCCAAAGCAATATAAGCAGCTTTGACAGAGGTTGGTGCTCCTAAAGCATCTGTAATTTTTATAATAAATAAGAAAATCAAATATATCAGACTTGGTTATCTTCGAAAACATTGACTTCTTTCCACCTAAAACTTGGATCAATAAAGAAGGAAATGACCTTCTTTTTTTTTTTTTTTTATTTTATGGCAACTTGTAATTGCCTGTTGTCCTCCACATGATGACCTTTGCTTCAAGTAGAGCATGTCTGTAGATCTCTGAATTTCCTTAAAGGGCTGTAATTGTTATGCTGCTTGGGGGACAGGAATATCTGAATTGTTGATATGAAATGTCAAAAAATAAAAGTCTTCAACTGACTTGAATACTAAATCTCTTCC
>NW_008684222.1:7850-12225 GCF_000695815.1 Acanthisitta chloris
AAAGGAAGCACAAGAATTAGGATTAATTATATTCTACAATACTTTGGAGAAGTAAAAAGATGAACTTAGGGTTTTTTTTGGCTGACAGAATGCCTCATTCTGTGGAAAGTGGTGAGTCACACAGGTCTTCGTTGCCAAACCCTTTTGCTGTAGATGGTTGTGCACAGAGAGTGTTAAACATGAACAGATAAGTATAGATTTGAAACTCAACATTTTTTGTTCATATAGTGAAACACGATGCTTAAAACTCAAAAACCATGTCAGTGTGCTAAATAACAAGGCTAGACATATTAAATTAGAGCATCTGCATTTAAACTACTAAAAGTAATTAATGATCTTTACTCTTATCCTGACACTGGCTCAACTCTGGATAATATGGAAGATGTTAATAATATGGGAAATCATTATATGATTAATTTCTAAGAGGACTTTTACTGGATGCCATCAAGTTGTCCCATCTGTATAATTGTATGAAATACCTGTACTATATTAGCTTGCCAAGAACATAAAAATAAACAGGTTAAGTGTGTGAACTCATTGTAAATGATTATATTTCTCTGTAATTTAGTCCTGCTTGCTGACTTTGCCTAAGTAACTGGAATGAATAAGCAATCATATCTGGACTTGTCTAACAAAGTAGTTTCTTAAATGCCCTGTCTTCAATGTGATGAAATTCAGGAAACTTCTGTATTAGTCATACTAAATTTTGTGGTTTAGTATTTGTCCTTTGTGTTATCAAACTGTAAAAGATGAGCACCCAGAAGATACAATAACAATATAGTTGTTACAATAAAAGAAAAAATAAAGCCATGTTATCTGCAGACTTTTTCTTAGCCCATGTATTTGAAATAGATTATTTTTGGGGAGGGAAGAAATCCTAATGTCATGAGTAATACTTGTTGGATTTCTTAAATGTATTTTGATTAGGCTCATTAAAGGATTCTTAGGCTTTAAATTCTTCTCTGCTATTAGCCAATGTAAAGCTCTAGCAATAAGTGGATGTTAATTCATGTCATGTAATGTTGGACTTCCCAGGAGATTTCTTTGCACAGTATATTGCCTATTCATACCAGTACCAGAAAAGACACCTGATTGATACTGTTCCATTTTTCATTCATGATGGCTATCCAGCAATGACAAATGTTTTCAGATCCAGCAGTAAAAAGGTACCATGACTGAACTGCCACTTAGCACAGAATTAGCTCTTTCTTGACTTGTTTCCCTTCAATTCCTATTTTCTTTCAAAACAACACATCTAGAATCTACAATTAATGGAAAGGTGGGTGTTGCTTCATGTTGTTAACAATACAGGCAGGTGATTTAGGCCTTCTGATATTTTCTTGTTTTCTTTACGAAAATTAATGCAATGAGTTTTTTCAGTGAGTGTGCTAAAGCTTTTCAAAAACTGTCAAAGTTATGTACTAAATCCACTTTTTTTTATGTCCAGTAAAGGAGTGTTGGTATTGATATTCTTGGAGCATAATTAGGGAATATCTATAATCAGAGATACAAGTAACCTGGGGAGAAAAATTGTAGGTTGTTCCCTGGAAGTAATCGTTGGTGTGTGAGCATCTTGTATGTTCCAATATGACAAGTTAACAAAAGGGCTGGGATACTGGAAACTGTGGCCTGCACAGAATCTTTTTATCTCCGTTTAGTCTGGGGTGAAATGTTACAATGATGAATGACTTTCAATTCCCACACTTTCCCTTCCTGGCACTAACAAATTTTCATTCGGTGCCAGACTTTCAAGTCAGACAGATTGTACATTTTAAACTGAAAAGTCCCATTATGGGACTATTTGAAAACTGTGCTGACACTTGTAAACCTGCACAGATCATTCTTTGCAGATACTCTCTCATCTTTTCCTTTGTACTCTGACTCCTATCATTAATTCTTCTGCTATAAGCATATCAGTAATAGTTTTCTTGCTGGATTCTGGGTACACTTACATATCTGTGCTCATATTCATATCAGGCACATGTATTCATGTCCATCACAGCACATTCTCGTACCAGATGGTATATTTTCTGTTAGACTAATAAACTCTAAGATGCTGCAATGGTACTTCACCTTCAAAGCCATAAATGGCTGTGATTATTGTGGAAGCCCAGCATCTTCAAATACAGCTTTTAAAACTTAAGTACAAATTGACACTGAATATCTGTTAAGCAACATTATAAAAAAAATTGTTTAGGATAGGAACAAAGGAGAAGATAGAATGAAGTCTTGTGTAAACTTCTGGGTAAGTAGAATTTCTGTAACAAGGATGTTTACATTTTTTGAAGTCATGATGTGAAGTGTTTTTAAAATGCAAAATATTGGAATGTAAAATTAATTTTGCAGTTATACATGAAAGGCTTCAAAAAACCCCAACAGAATCTCCTGTTGATTTATTGTATAGAGGGCTGTGTCCTATATTTTTTATTGTAGGAGCTGATTACTACCCTATTTCTTGAGGCATAAGTTCTATATTTTCTAAGTTCTTTTTTATTCCATCCAGCAACTAGTGAGTATCCCCATGGTTGTTCCTCCTGCCTCTTTGTACTATTTAAGAGGCAAGATGTGACTCTTTGTTGTCCTCTATCCATTTGCTTGTGGGTATAGCATACAAGAAAATTCAATAGGGAAAACAACCAACCCTGTTTGTCATTACCATTCCTTGATTGTATTTCTGTGGTGCTTTTCTCTTCCATAATAAGATCCTCAGAGCAGATGCAGCTTCTTTTTGAAGAGCCTCACCATGTTGTGAGAATATTCATAAATAAATAATTCTTATTTGCTGGAAGCGTGAATAGACCTTAGTGTTCTGATAGCCCAGCCAGGAAAACTGGAACACAACACAAGCTGGGCCACAGTGTGAGAGCTGTTCTGCTTCACATACTAGCTCTAAAAGAATATTAATAATGGTGCATAGTTTAGCACTTGGAAAAATAAGACATGCTAAAAGGTTTTTTTAATGCAACTCCAGTTTAGTCCTTTAAAAAGTTTATCTGTATGTCTTCAGCTTTATATGAAGCAGCACCTTGCAGAAGAAAGTGTGTTTGTCCAGTCAAGGTAGACTAAGTGAATACATACACTTGAAGCTATGACAGAGTTAATTCAGCCTTGTGTAAACTACTCTTAAGATAATGGTCTGATTTCTGCTATTCTCTAGTGAATTCTATTGAAAAATTGAACCTACTAATGCTTAAATTTTTCTGGAGTTCCATCAGAAGTGAAGCTATTACATCATTTCCTTAACATAATAAGGCAGGTATGAAAATAGGTAATATTACCCTAGAGATTTTTTATGCTTCAAATGCTATTGGGAAACCTGTAGAATAGAACTAATGACAATCATTAGAAGCCTATAGTTTCATTAATTCTAAGGCACACAAACCCAGTTTGTTTTCAGTGTTAAACAATTGCCCACTTTATTTTCTTGAGAATCCCTTTGGAGACTTTCATTCAGGTAATTTACATTATTCCCTTTGCTCAAGTTTTCCATTCCAATTGGCAAAATCTCTGTACATACGTAATGAGCCTGCAATAGGTTTAGAGGTCAGTGTGTTGGTCAAAAGTCAGATTCAAATTAGTAGAGCTGTTTATTTCAGTTTTGTGAGAAGGCAATAGAATAGTGAGAGTTTTTTGTATTAATGAGTTTTGTCATGCCCTGGAAAGCAGCATGTATTCAAAGTAAGATTAGATATTACTAAATAACATTTCTCTTTTCAAAAAAGGAAAGATTTGGTTTTGGAGCCATCATTTCCTCAAGTTGCAGGACTTGATGGCTGTTGGAGATTTTGAACTGCCCATAAATTTCTTCATAAGGAGATGAAACAGAACACAGTTCCTTAAATGTGTCCAGAGGATATTTCATACAAAGATAAATGCAATTTAGGCATAGGTTTTTTAAGATTTGATTATGACTGGTGAGAAAAGCTAAAAATGTCAAGGTTGAAGGAACACTAAGTGAGATCAGCTATCACCAGTGCAAGTTGCGATCCCTAGGATAGGAAGGAGGAATAATAGCAAAATAAAACCAATACATTTCAGTATGACAGGCTCTGTTAAACTCCTGGAATTGGTCAGTAAAGTCTTCTGAGAGGTTCCTTAGAGGTACTAAAGGAACATTCAGCCTCTTCAGTTATTTATGTTAAAGTCACAAATGCATTTCCCATTACAGAGGGAAAAGTAGGAACTATATGAAGTCAGTTGGTAAAGTTGAATATGTGTCTTGAGGGGCTGCAGCACCCAAAAAGCAACCTGCAGCTGAAGAGCATGGTCTTGTTACCACACTGAGTCCCTTGTCTTGAATCACTTCTGGTGCTTTGCAGCACATAGTGAGCAGATTAGAACTGAGCTTGGTGAGATTTCTTGATTTTTTTTTCCT
>NW_008684222.1:12248-63762 GCF_000695815.1 Acanthisitta chloris
CTGTTAGAAATTATGTGAAATCTTGCTGTGACAAGTATGTGGTTATCAAACAGGGCATAGAACTTACAGGGAGAAGACACAAGGTCATCTTGTTAAGGGTGGATGGAGAAGGCTTGCATTAATTTGTAGGAAAAAATTCAACTAAATGAAATATGAATTGGTACAGAACTGGTCAGAAAACAGAAGCATGAGAACGTACAGCTAAAGAAATTATGTGAAATCTTGCTGTGACAAGTATGTGGTTATCAAACAGGGCATAGAACTTACAGGGAGAAGACACAAGGTCATCTTGTTAAGGGTGGATGGAGAAGGCTTGCATTAATTTGTAGGAAAAAATTCAACTAAATGAAATATGAATTGGTACAGAACTGGTCAGAAAACAGAAGCATGAGAACGTACAGCTAAGTAGATAGTAGTTTTGCAAATAAAGGTTGTAGTTGACTCATCAGTCATAAGACCTCTGAACTAGAGAAATAAATTCTCTAGACTAAATCTAAAATCAACTGTCTTAAGAGTTTTCAAGTATCTAGCTGCTGCTGTGAGAAGGGAGGAGAAAATCTGGGCACCAGGTCACCACCTGGTAGTTAGTCTACTATTTCTTTGTTTCAGCAAGGAAAAACTAGACTGCATTAAAAAGAAAAAGTGTGTGCATTAGGGAAAAATTGCCAGAGCATTACGTAGTTAACTCATCTATTATCTGGAATACACTGAAGAAGCTTAAAAAGTGTGAGTATAATAATGCATATGTATGTATTTTAAACAAAGTGTGCTATTACCAAGGGATTGTCTCCAATTTAGTCCTGTTTCAATCAAAGTAAGCACAGCTGCATGTGTTTCAGTTCTGATAGGAAGTGTTGTGAATGCTAAGAGAGGAAATGCAGAAAGTGAATTCTCATCCATCATTTTAACACACTCTACCACGGGCTGAACTGTGATAAGGGATTCTTGTCACACTGCAATTTCCAGCTTCCTGAAATGCTCCTTTGTACTCTGTCTTTTTGGGGGGAGGGTGACAGAGGGTGGGGGAAGCACAACATGAACATTTGTGGAAACTTGAATGAAATTGCTTTGAAGTTGCTTCTGATGTAGCCCCTTGGACTGTATTTGATGCTTTATAAATAACAGGGCAACCTTAGTTTAAACCACAGCTTTTAAAACTTGCCCCTCTATTTGTTTTTTTTCATTTGTCTTTTGATTGGTGGAACCTTTGCATTTTCAGGGACTCTGTACCATTTTGCATGCAAAAGAGCTGTTTCAGGCTATTCATGCTCTATTATACATAATGCTGCTTGCTTTTTACAGAAACTGTTAATAACAAGCCAAAAGCTTTCTTGTCCCTTTTTAGTTATTGAGTAGTTTATGCTGCGGTGTCCAAGTGAGGCTAGAGAACAGTATCTCAAAGGCTTAATATCTATGTGTACTATGAATTTTTTTATTACTGGTATTTGTTTTTTGTACAAAGTAATTTGAGAATGTAAGTGGATATTGGCATTTAGTTAGTGAGAGGGTTGAATCTGTGTTGTCCTGCTCCTGTTCTGAATTAGAAAGTGAAACAAAATTCACTCAACTTTCATTTTGTATTAACAATGTTTAGTTTAAATCTGTAGTTCTTTGTTATAAGATGGTTAGTATTATAAAGGTGTTTTGTTCAATTACCTCATTGGAGCACTGGAACCTTCTTCAATAAGTGAGCTTTAATACCTGAAGCCAAAGGATATTTTTGGATACTGGGCTAGGAGTCTGAGAATGCAGCTGCCTTGAGGCAGAGGCAATGTATGAGCTCCCTTGTGGAATGTATGTATGGCCTGTTTTTCTCATGAGATCTTTTAGGAGGACTTAGGCTATACAGCTTTTCATTACTTCTGTGTGTGCTTATTAAAACATCTCACCATTCTTCAGCTCTAAAAATGTTTTATTTTCTGTGTCTGACCTCTATCCTCCATGCATTGACTATGAACCAAGATGCTGGGATGCAGTTAACTGTCCTACCAGTGCACAGACTATTCTGAGTGTATGTTCTTCAAGTCCTTGAGCAGAACACACTGGAAGAGGTGGTTTTAAACAGTTTTTCACATCTTCACTTTTGCTATTAATAAATCATTCAAAAATATACTCTATATCCCTAATTGCTCAAAAGCATTTTTCCTAGCATGGAAGGGCAGCTGATTCTATATTCTTCTATAGTGTCTTCTTAGCTTCCAGCTAATATACTAGACTAGAAGCTGCAGTTCAAGTTATTCTATAGGAGAATGCTGTGCTTGAAGTGCCTTAAGTGCTCCACCCAAGTGTGTGTGTATAAATATGTGTATATATATATGTATGATATTTCTGTCCTTGATTATACTGCATAATGTTCTAAATGAGTCTTAATCCTTCTCTCACATCACTGATCTTATTCTTTTGTTAACTACATGGAACATATTGCCACTAAGTATTGTTGATAATTATGTTCCTCAAGCTCATTTCTGTAGAAGAGCCATATGGTACATGCATAATGATACATAACGCTGTGATGTGGTCTTCAGTTACCCAGAAGTGAATAACAGTTTGAAAAGAAACCAATCTTATATTCATACCTTTCAGGAAAAAAAAGTCCTCTATTTGTAAAGACATGAAAGGTAAATTATTTTTTTTCTTCTGTTCTCAAAAGAGAACATAAAATTTGCACCATGCAGTGACAGGGAAATGCTTAATGGTCAATAAAGCTGAATTGGAACTAATCAACAGCAGAGTAGTAAAACCAGACTTTAAACCTTTCCCAAAACTGTCTGATTGTGAGGCTAGTTGGCAAGAGGCAATCAGGACTAAGTGATGAATAAATTCCTTGTGATGAGGAAAAAGGTAGGGCATGAACTCATCTTCCTTGTTTGTCCACCAGCTGAGGCAGGTAGCATGCATGACTGATTTAACTTTGGATTCATATAGATGTTGTCACTAACAGATTTTGTAGTGTGTTTGGGGCTAAGAGGCAATACTGCCTTTTTGACAGGTGAGAGAGGCTGCAGATGTGCAGTCTCTGGTCACAACAACACAACTTCAATGTGAACACAGTCAGTGTATACTGTGATTGACATGCTTTCATGCAATATATGCTATGCAAACAGAACTAAGAAAAAAATCCCACAACTAAACAGAAATGAGAAGAAAACCTGACTAGTCTTCTACTTTCTGATTTATTGTAACAGTAACTCATGGCTATTGCCTGGGTAGTATTACTAATAGCAGCATAAACAGGAAGGAGGTACTGGTATGAATTTCTCAGTTCAGTTCCTTTTCCTGCATTTCATTGTAATCTGTCTATCCTAATGTGATGTATTCCAGATGAACTGAGTGGGAAAGTCATTCATTACTGTGAAAAAAGGGGGGAGTTGAGTTAAAAGCCTCATTTGTCAAGTAAATGGAAATTGTCTTTATTCTGATCGCTTGCTTTTGGTGAAACATGGACAATTTCAGAATCCTTTTTTAAAAGAAAAGTAAAAAAAGTTTCACTGTTCCAATTAGAGCTCTTTGAGAAGCACTAATTATTATCTTTTGCAGGAGAGAAAAGAAGTAATGAGCACTTCCATATTGTCACCACTAACCTTGATTAGTCCTTCAGATAAAATTTCAAGAAATGCTTTTTACATTGGTTTCATACAATATTCATTATACTTCTAATTGGCAGAATTTAATAATTCAGAGGTGATTAGTATCCTGAATATTTTCTTTATTCAGATATTATTGCCAATACTGTCTTTGGCTCAGAGAAGGTCCAACACAGACATCTTAACAGTCCAAGGAATAATGTTCTCCTTTTCCTGTGTGTATTTGCTTGCCTTCAAACAAGCTTTCCAAGGAATTGGTTTCCCAAATTCAGGTTGTGAAATATGTGACCTAATGTAGGACTTGCCCATCTCATTGGGAATGCTCATCTGGATAGATATTAAGAACAATCTTTCACAATATTCCCATTATCTGGGATTTAAGGGAGGGATTGTTCCCTGCTACTGCTGGAAGTGAAATTGCAGACCTAGTTTGAACTTATTTGATCCATTTAAGTATTCCTTTAAGCATTCGGTGAAAAACTTCTCAGTGGAAAAGCCCAATACCAATTTGCAAGTAGCCTGTATATAGCATATCCCTAGCAAGCAGGACATGATGATCAGACCAGAAATTACTTCTTTTTTTACAAGCTATCTCTGATTCAGTGAAGTTTTCAACTGCCAAGAAAAATGTGAGCAATTTTGATGTCCTTTCAGGAAGAAAATGGAAATTTTCCAGGTTTCACAATTTGTTAGATCTTGTGGAGACTCTGTAATAAGTGATTTTTGGCATATGTGTACATATAATAAATTTCATTACTGCAGTAGAAACAAACTGCTATTGTTGCAAGATTCCCAAATTCTGCTTTAAAACCTTTCAGAGAAAGAAGAGACAATGACGACTAGAGAAACTGTATGTCCTGACTGCATGCAAGGAAAATGTTCTTAAGTAAAACCAGCTAAAGTAATCAGTTCTAACTTTAATTTAAGCAGCATAACAGCCGTGTCAAGATTTCAGCCACACCTGGTCTGACACTTGATAATGCTATCAAGATGCTTCAGTTGGATACAGAAATAATTAAGCACTCATTACCCAACTTTATTCAAAGTGTTACGGTTTTTTAGGTGGTTTTGACTTGTTTTATGGGATTCAGTTATCAAGTCATTTTCCACTGAGTGCTTTTTCTATTCCTGTGAGAGTTGGTGGTTTTACATCCTCTTGCATTTGCTTTAGCAAGCAGACTCATTTAGAGTCTGTAAATGTAGTGAGTGTAAATTGCGTCATCTTTTTTTGTTAACTACTATTAGATCTTACTTGAGAGAACAGAGCCATTAAATTATTTCTAAGGCATAATAAAGAAGTTGAAGAGGGAGAGACTGAAAGTTGGGCAGAACCTAAAGCCAGGTTGTTAAACAATTCACAAGTTAATTTTTTGGCTTTTTGGATGCCAGCAAAAATCCCCAGCTTCAGTACAACTTCTGGACTGAGAGTTATCCCATCAGTATCCTGTGAGTTAAAATGGTGACTAGTTCTTTCAAATATAAATGATTTTACCTTTGTAGTTGCCCTGTAGTTTCAAAGAAAAGTCCTGTGTATCAGCACATCAAGGTGCTCATATCTGCACTACTGTTCTCCCTATTTAATTTATAACATCCAACTTGAAGATATTCACTTATAAGATTTTTGGAACATGAAAGGCTTATTTCAAGCTTTTCTAGGATTTCCCACCCATGTATAAATTGAGTATCAGTAATTGATTATTGAGGAGGAGGAGGCTGTTTCTGAAAAATCAGCAATAAGTTAATGCCAGTAGTAGTGTGTCTTAGGACACTTTGTTTCTAAGCTTTACATCTTCATGATTTGAAAGAATCTGAATGTAGCTTTTACATTAATTCCTGCCTAAAAAATAATCAGCAGAACCAACAACTTTGGAGAGGTTAATTTGATGTGTGTTATCTGGAAATATCTGTTCTTTTTAGAAAAAATAGTGCTGTTTCAGTAATATCATTGCTTCAATATTATTGACAACAGAAATTACAAACTTTACATTCAGATACATTTTTTTAAGATATGGAAACTGAGTTTAAAATCCACAAAGGTGTCCTAACAGGCTCCTACTATTTCTGTCATTTTTAAAAATACTGCCTATTGGGTAAAAAGCACAAATCATGATGGCAGCACTTCACTTTATAATCAATAAAATCAAACTTACACTAGAGCTGTTCAAAACTTTACTAGTTAGTAAACTCTTTTAGAAGGAAGCAATGGCTACGGAAAACGTAAGGGGAAAATGTTTTCTGAGGTTTGAAGGACTGAGAACCTGCAGTGGCCAGGACAGGGCTCTCAGTTCAGCCTCATAAACATTAGTAATGTCTCAAGCACCCTCTGTATAGTTTTCTCAGCAGTGAGTTCTCATTCCCAACTCTGTGACCCACAGATTTTTTTCTTTGCCATTGCATCACTACTAGTGTAATCAAAGGAAAAATCAGACAAATTGGGGAAGAGAAAGGGGATTGGGCCTGTGTTGTTGGCAATAAGCTTAGTTAGCAGGAAAAAGTGTTTGTGGTTTTCTTGGAATACTTTTAATTGTGTGAGGATAACACTTAAATGTTCATCTCAACAGACTAATGCTTAAAAGACAAAGTCAAAGGAACAAAAGTCTGTGAAGGTGAGATACAGATGCAGTCTATGATTAGATCTCTTTGCATTCTTGTTGGGTGGAAAAGATAAGGTTGGAAGAACAGATTATTCCTCTATTTCTTTATTTCTGTGCTATAGCCATGGTTAATGTACTCAGTAAGAACAGCAAGTAGTGTTTTGATTCCATTTTTGAAGAGAGAAATGCTTCTATATGGAGAACAAAAAAACCCTTACTGTTTTTATAATGATAAAATAGATTTGTTTTCATTCATGATTGTTGTGTAAGAATCTGTCCTAAAACATGCAATATACAAACAAGGTAGGTGGCAGCTTTTGTAGATTGTTCTTTTTTTCAGTAACTTAATTGCAAACACAAAGATGTGCAAAAAGCATCCAGTGTACAAGGCTTCAGTATTCTAAACATCAGGCAGTACAAGGTGGCATCTTTACACTGCTCAGAATTCATTCAGGGAAGCATTCACAAAACCTGAATGCTCTGTTGAATGATGCTGAAAGCAGTTAAAATAGAGCTTGGATGGGACAAATAAAAGCAAGCTTACAATATTATAGCCAATATGTTAGCCTCACTTGAGAAGATAAACAGAGGAGGAACAAGGTTTCTCAAGATGCTTGTGACAGTTAGGGTTTTGATGATTGCTGCCTAAGCAGGTTTCTCCCTAGAATACCTGGTTTTATGGGTCTTTTCTCTCTGTAGTCATCATTACTTTGCACTTCCTCACACTGAACCAAATTTGTCATAAAGGCAAATTTACATCATTTAGTTGGATTCCATCAGATAAAACACCACCCATGTCAAATACAATTCACTTAATACTCATACTTCTTAAGTATGAGTACTTTTACCAGTGTATTACACTAAAAATTGAGCTGAAACCCGTAAATACAACAGATCTCTCATACTGGCTCTTCAAGCTTTAACACATTTACTTTAGGTTCAAATGAATACTAATCGCATTTATTCAGATAAACAGGTTTGTTACAGAGGAGCTGACAGGTGACATGATTTATGCCAGTGATTCTTCACTCAGATATAAATTCATGTATTTTCCCAGAATGCTCATACAGCCTAGTCTGCCCCTCTTCCTCCATCACTCTGTGTACCAACTCATGCTCATTATGCTTGCTTGTGTTTAATTTCCTTGATGAGATGGTTAGTCACTAATGACAGTCAGTTTAAAAGGTGTGGGATCACTTTCTAGCTTGGCAATTTCCCAAACTTACACCAGAAGTTAGTGATGTAACTTAACTGTAAGCTATGCTGGGCTTCTAAAGGGAGGACTGACCTCAACAGGGTTCATTTGACACATGCTTTTCTCCTGGCAAGGAAAAGCTGTCCTGTACATGCTGCCTTAAAGCACTGATGCATGTTGCTCCTCAATTGTAAACAAGCTGTGTAATTTAAAACACAATACTCCCTTTTGTTCACACCCCCCAATTCATCCATAATCGGGTTTAATGGTTAGCTTTAACATTTAATTTCTGTCAATCTTGACACTGGGCTTCAGTGATACTAAGCAGATCACCCTTGTCTGCATGACAAAAATGAACTCTATGCTAGAGTCTGGCAAAATAAACTGAGCCTGGTCGCTATGTCTTTTGTGACTTTATATAAAGTTTTCATTCACTTGTGTCATCCAGTGGTTGGTTACTGTGAGAAAAGTCTGGGAAATCATTAGCTGCTAGCTGTCACCCTGTAGGCTGCTGTTAAGTAGGTTAATAGGTTGACTGAACACTATTGGACTCCTGAAAGGTTTTGAACTTTGAGTATTTGAGGCAATATGTGGATTGGAAGTACTTTTTCAGGAGAATTAAGTTGAAAGAAGGAAACCTGTATTTCAATTAAGAGTTTATATTTAATAGCCAACACAAATTCCACTGACATTATTTATGAGAGATCAGAATATCAAAAATATCAAACAGGGACTGATTATTTAAGCTTTCAGTAGAGTTAATTTAATAATAATACTAACGTTTAATGAAGGACTTACTGAATAACCTGTCGAGAGGACTTGTAAGTAGAGATTCTATCTTAAGTGACTGGGGTAATACCAGGACTGGTATTGAATCTATTGACATCAAAGCAACCTTTGTCCTCATTTCTAAGACACACAACAACAGGGGTTTTTTTGTGTTAAATCTAGTAAACTACTCATAGAGTTAAATCAGGAAACCTTATTGATAGAATCGCATTTTAATTGAGTTGTATACACAATTACAGATACTGTAATTGATTTTGGAAGAACAGCAAAAGCACGAGTGCAGAGTAATTGCTTTTAACAGAGTTAATTCCACAATGATGTCCTATTCTGACTGTGAAACCTGCAGGCCTGAGTGTGCATTTCCAAGTGCTATTGGAGTTGCTAACTTGGAATTCTGTGTAACTTATTTGCCCAAGATATGAGCCCTGACTAACAAGCATATTTAAGACCTTGAGCTCATTCCCTGCTGTTTACTCCATAGTCTCACATCTGGCTCACTTTGTGCCTTTGTGTTGTTGAGTTTGTGATTGCTTCACTTGGGTATGAAAACAGGGCACAGCTGTTATGTCAACCCTGAGCTCTCTGATCTCACTACTAGACAGGGAAAATAAGCATCAGTTTGGTTGTAGTGATAAGAAATACAAAACACTTTTGTGCGTCTGTATAAGTCTTACCTCTTGTCTTATCTTGAACAAGACCATTTCATGTAGGGCACTGTGGTAATATCTGAACAGAAATTCATAGAGCTTATATTATGAAAATTAATATTTACAGGAATTTAATGTCTGTGTGAGATTGAACAGCAATGAATAGGTCTAGAAAATCTAAGGATTACTTTTGCATTTAAATAAACGCAAGCAGCAAGATGACATTTATTTCCCAAATAAAACTTAGCTTTACACAAAGCAATGATATGCCATGGAAGATGTCATGACTAATTGTTGGCATGGCTTCCTAGTGGGAATGAACAGTGTGTTCTAGGTGACTTCAAGTTGGATGGCAAGTCAAGAAGGGATGATGCTCTAAGGTAGAGCTGTGGATGTTCAAGATTGTTAATTTTGATCTGTTACACATTAAACTGAAATGAGATTCTTTAAAATCCCTGATTCCCTCTTAGTATTTCGTTCATTTGTGTTTTCCTGGTCGGGAAGTTCTGATGGAAAGTGTTCACATGTACTGCATTTTTTTGTTGAGGGGCCATCC
The DNA here is from genome assembly GCF_000695815.1 of Acanthisitta chloris. Classification (NCBI taxonomy): domain Eukaryota; kingdom Metazoa; phylum Chordata; class Aves; order Passeriformes; family Acanthisittidae; genus Acanthisitta; species Acanthisitta chloris. The sequence continues at coordinate 21,614 of NW_008684222.1, forward strand.
TGGTCACTTGTTGGGGGATGGGAATTAACTTGGATTTTGATTTCTGAAGGAAAAGCTTGGATTTATCTCAAGGGTTAGTAATAACAACTTTGCTACAGTTGTCTTAGGGATTTTCCTTTTTTCTCTCCCCATCCCCTCTTCATGGAGTTCGCCATTGTTGCTGGTGGTAGATTTCAAATTTAAATGCTGAATTTTGTTTGAAACTGTCTTTTGCTGAATTATCATTAGGGGTTTGGACTTCTGAGTTAATTCCTTTTTACAGCAAAAAACTGAAAGGCACAATATGGTTTTCTCATCTGGTTTAAACACTGGTCTATGAGAAACCGAGGCTTTCAACAATTATAAAGGAATGAGACACCTCTGAAACACGAACCTATTAAATTATACAGATAAATTTCAAGTTATTGATATTTCTCGGACTTTGAAACACAAAATTCAGGTAAAATGTCCTCAATCGAAAGAGATCGTATCTGTGCTTTTGAAGTTCCTTTCATTCCCTATATAAATGAGTACAAAATGCCTCTTGAGCATAGGCATGTAGAGCAGAAATAAAATGATCAAAAGGATCTCTAGCTCTCAGATGGCTAATTCTTTTTCTCTGCATGAAAATCTGTAATAAATTCAAATTCCTGTGGAAAGAACTTTTCAGTAGACTCATAATCTCCCTAAATTATCAGTGTATGTTATATATTTGCATTGTGCCTTGATACCTAGCTTGCTTTTCTGGAAAATGAAGGGTAAAGGAAGCACTTGTTGTGTGTCTTATACACAACACAGGTAGCTCAGGAGGAAAATAAGATGTAGTTGAGCCAGTCAAGAGAAATAATAGCCAGTATAGGTTTCATTTCTAATTCAGTTCTATTCCTAGAATTAATTTATAAGTGATTATATTAAGGAAGTCAAAGTATGGTATTTACAGAAGTGATCAAAAATTCTCAAGTATTGTTAGCAAGTAAAGATTTCAGCTGTGGTGCTCAGGTGTCTACTTGCATAGCTTTGGAGATGAGGAATATGGAAAGATATTGTATCTTTGCACTATACAGTCATGGTATTGCCTGTCAAATTGAAATAAAAATAGCAGCATTACCTTAGCAATATGTTTTTAACCCTATAGTGCTATAAAAGTTTGAAAATGTGAAGTTTGAGCATCATGCATTTGTGGGAGATCTGAATATAGGAGAGTGAAATAACTGATTGAACTGTTGTTCTGGCCACTACTGGAGATAGGTTACTAAATTTGTATGGTTATTTGGTTTAGCAAAAATTTTTTTTGTGATGCCATAAGAGTCTGAAAGAAACAATTTCTTTTTAAACTAGTAGGTTTTTTCATTGAGACTCTTGGGAGCATAAAACTCCACAAAAGCACTGGGTGTATTTCTATGGTCTTCACATCTGGCTTGCTTGAAAAACAGAATGAATTTTAATTTTGTAGTTGAATTCTGGACCCAAAAATATTAACTAAACCAGAGCTCATCCTGTGAAACCTTAAAAGACTATCTTTATTATGTAGTTATTAAAAAGTTAATTACTGGATATGCTTGTCTCTAATTGTGACCTTCATCATGGGTTTTTATCATCTCCAACGTCTGTCTTTTAAATTCTTTTAATAACATTATATGCATACATGATTAGAGGGTAGGAAGGATTTCTAATCTGACTCTTAGGTATTTTATGTTGCAAGAAAGCTAATCTCATCTGAACATGAGCTTGACCTCTTTGGAATATCTGAAAGATTCCATGGATCTGGAAATGAAACTGTTGTGATTTACTGTAAGGTGTAACATATGTGACCACAAAGGAAGATTCTCTCAACCACCTGATTGATCTGGGAAAAACAGGTCCCACATTATCTGAAATAGCTAATGCAGAGAAACAATTTCTATTGGAAACTGTCCATACACAAAATGAAGTACAGATTTCCTGTTTCAAAAACAGGTAGGTCAGTGCCCATTGGTACTGTTTGACACCAGAGATATGCCCCATGCAGTACTGTCTTCTCTACTTATGCATGTTGATTTGAAAGAGATAGCTGCAATGAAACTCTCAACTGCTTTTTTTCTGATAAATAAAAAAAATTAAAAAATCTCTATTTTAACACATACAATATGAAGTGCACCCATATAAATATAAATCTCCTACCGCAAGTAGTTGATACAGAGCATACTGTATTTCTTCTTTCAGTATCTCTACTTTTTTCTTATATTGTTTATTATGATATAATTTTTTTATTATTTCTATCTTTGCATCATAGAACTGACTTCAGTAATTCTGTTTAGATGATACACTTCTACTAGAATTCTTGGAATCAGACTTATCAAATTGCTTTTTTAATGACAGTTTTCCTCTGGGGTGTTAGCTGGTGAGTTTGCAATATGTTTTAGAAACTATATTGCTTTCTCTGGGAAATGGTTTATTCATATAGCAATAACCCAAATACATTTTATTGTCAGAGATTGCATAAAATAGAGTTGTGGTGCCTCTGCAAATTTTCCTCTATACAAAGAAAGAAAATGTGTCTTGCTGTGAAAGATCATGACTCACTGGCATTGGTAATTACAAAGCTTTAGGAAGTTTAAACATTAAAAATATGCTCTACTACCTAAAAATGACAATAGTTTTCATTTTATCTCATTGTCACAAGGAATGTTGCAGTAGATTAGGAAGATGATGAAGGAATTCTGCTGAATTTGTAGATGTTGAGAAAATTCTGAAGGTGTTTGTACTGTTACTGACCAGTGTGTGTTTGTATCAGATAACAGCTGTTCTGTTGAGAATATGAATAGGATAAAAGATCCAAGAACTTAGTTATTATTAGTGCTTACCAGTTTATGGTACTGCCATGTATAGTATTTTAAGCTCATGTAATATACAATACAAATTTTTTCTCCATCAAGTTTTTACAGATCCATTTAGAAAGGTCATTGGAAAAATCTGATTAGTTTGATTCATTGCCATTTCAACAAGTACAGAGCTCATGTTATTACAGTATCTATTATTTAGTTTCTTTTTCTTCAGCACTCTCTACATTCACAGAATCTAAGTTCACTTGATTCCTTACAACAACTCTTTTCTAAAATACCTGTTTTAATTTGAAAATGCCACTGGTGAATGAAATATTGTCTTATTATATTATCTGAATGTTTTATACTTACAGTGATGTTCCAGCAATAGCAATAATAATCTTGAGCTAGTCCATGTGACCTTCTTACCTTGGTGCATTCTCTTTATGCAAAATCATTGTGTTCCTTGCTGTGTGTGTACAGACTTTAGAAGTAGCACTACTGGTAGTCTTTAATCTGCCCTATTTTGGCTCTCCCATCAGCCTGTGGATTAGCAGGATGTAGGGAAGACCAGCGATCCAGGTACAGCTTTAACAACCAAAGCTCCAATGTATGTGAGGATGGGGAACCTGTGCCTCTGGCAGAGGTTGGGGAAGTGCTTATAACTTCTTTGGAGATGAGTGGGTCAGTTTTATACCTTCTGGGGATCAGTTCTTGAAATGTGCTTAGAAAATTAGTAGAGGTATGTTAATACCTTGTAATCTTGTGGTTTATGTGTGCTATAGCTGATATTGATTCTGAACATTTACTTCATGCACTACTGTGTTGCTAATAAATCAAACTGCTTTGATAGTGAATTGATTTGTTGGTTTTGAATTGAGTAGTTTTTCCTTGAGACAAGATACTTAATATTGATTAGCACACTCAAAAACATTTTAGGAATAATCCAGCAACAGCTGAAGTGTGGTTAAAACCAGCTTGTTGATATTTCCCTTCCATTCTTCCCTGTGACTATTCCTCACTGGGTTCACATTGTAGCTAAGAAAACCCCTAAGCTTTACTCCGCTGGTGACCCCCATGGAATGCAATGTAAATTTCAGGTCTTTATCATAAACATTCGGTTAAGTTGTTGTCCTTAAAGCAGCGAAATGTTATTGCATTTTATTTCTATTTCTGTCAGGAGCAATTAGTGTTGATAAAACAAGTTAACAACAGAAAAAAAACCCCATAAACACAAACATACACACACAGCCTTCTCCCCTGCTGCCCTCTCTGCATTACTCAAAATATTTTCTAGGCAACAAACTTTGGAAAAAAAATAAAGCCAAAAGCCCACCCGGCTGCCTGCCTTGGGCAGCTGCTTCTCATTCTCTCCATAATTGCTTGGCATTCTAGGTGCTTCTCTCAGGACTTCAGTAAAATTGCATGCAGAAGGTCTGACTAAGTGGTCACAAGGGTCTATTCTGGCTTTAAAATCTAAGAAATTACTGACTCCTGAAGGTTGCTAAGCCCATTCAGTTTCTACTGAATGAACTGGAATTGAATGTACCGAGTGCTTTGCAAGAAAGCACTTTTTAGAAAGAAGCCTTCAAAGATTTAATATGCTATAAAAGGTGAGATTGAATCTGCTCTGATTAGCACCTGTAAATGAGCTTGAACTGACTACAGTGATCAGATGCTGACAGCCTCCTTCTGCATAAAAGTAAAGATAATTACCCAAGAAGTAATTTCCTGGATGGGTTTAGCCTTTCAGAGTTTGTTCTCTCTGTATGTATCACAGGCTTCAGTGGAAGTTCCTGTCATGCTGAAACTCCAGAAATCAGCATTTGGCATTGTCTGTTAATCTTGCACCTACAGAAAGCAGCAGGAAAAATTCCAGGAACTGCAGCAAGGTTTGAGTTGGGATCTAAATCTGATCAAATAGTCTATGGTACGTCTACAACACTAATGCAAGTACATGATTTGTTTTTCATGTCTGTGTTGAAGGGTGAGGAGTGGGGAAGAGAGAGCACACAGTTTTAGGGTTTTCTGCTGCTTAGACATTTTCAGGTTCAGAGTGTCTTGGAGTCCTTGTCACATTGACAGTTCAGGAACTCATTTATCAGTGACTTTATATAACTTATTCAGCCATACATTAACACCTGTAGATTGTAGTTAGTTATTTTCCAGTTGATGAACTACTGCTGGAACCCGAGTTGTGTATTTCTGAGTCTTTGATTTAACACAAAGGTATTTGTAAAGAACTGGGGGAAAAATAAGCTGTATAAAAGTTGTCTCCATTATAAGTCTCAAACTGAGGTAGACCAGATCAGCTTCTTAGCAATGTTTCTCCCCAAGATTTCCTAGCGACCTACCCCCTTACAGGGGAAACACTATGCAGTCTGCAGATAGTGAACAGATACATCATGCTCCCTCTGTGTTCTCTTAGAAGTCCAAAATCCTTTCTTAAACAACAAGCTGCAATAATATTGTGGCAACACAATTGCATGGAAAATTGTATCCTTGCAGCAAGGATAGGTGTGATGTTAAACACAGTCTCCAGGTAGTGGGTTGAAGGAAGTGAACTCTTTCTGGCAGGACTTCATATACCAAAAGTTGTGGCTTCTAATAATTTCCAATATATCCACACAAATTAATAGGAAACACTTGCCTTGTGCTTACTTAAATAAGGTTACTTATTGATTTTGATGGTGGATAAAAGCTGTTTGAACTTGAGCTATTTTTAGAATCTCTCTAATCAACTAATAAGCTTTACTCTTACTACTGTATTGGACTAAAAAAAAAGCTTTAGAATTGCTAAAATAATGTATTTGATGAGAGTTGACCTCTCTGTACTTGGATCTTTTACATAAGCCTTTTCTGAAGTATTTTTGAAACCTTTATGAATTAAATTACTATTATTTTTCTTTCAGCGATGTCTCCTAGTAGTTTTTTTCTGTTTGACAGAAGTTCTTCTAACTACATGATGTTGGAATTCAAAATTATTTGCCTGTATACATTGAAAGAATTTGTAAATTATTTCCTGATTATATGGAGACAGCTTTCAAAAGCAAGTTCTATCTGATATTTGTTTTCCCTAATAATTGTGTAAAATTGTTGCTTCTTATTGAGTAAACTCTGTTACTAGAATAGCTTTGAAAAGTGTGCCAAATAAGAACTGTAATCTTGTCAAAGTATGTTCTGTATAGAATTTAAATGAATCCAAATTTGAGAGTCATCTATTTTAAATTGTCTTTCACTGTGGCAGAGCAAACAACTGAGTTTTGAATGTGACACAGCTGCAGAAACACTCAAATCACAAAAAAAAGCACCAGACAAAAAGCCCTGTCATGGTAAATTTAGAACTTGGGATGGTTATCTGAACCACCTTCAAAGTGAACGGAACTTGGGGTGGTTATCTGAACCACCTTCAAAGTGAAGGGAAATAAAGCTTTATTTGCATAAGAGTTAGAAAATAATAATTAACAACATGCTAAAGGGGAGATCGTTTCCCCAGGGGCAGGGCAGGAGTTGAGTGGACACCATCTTTACTGGTAACCTATGTCAAGTGAAGCAACTTGTGAAGTTTGAATTTATTCTGTTGCTGAATGACTTGTGCTTTTGCTCATGGAGACAGCAGAGAGGATGCTTCAGCAGAAGTGAGTTTGCTCAAGTGAAACAATGCACAGAAGGGTATGCTGCTTTGTTGATTTTAAGTCCATAAATTATAACTTGGACTCTAACAGCTGCTGGAAGAAACAGGAATATTCAGCCTTTTGTTAAAATGGTACAGTAGCTAAAATTTCTCTGAGAATGGAGGGAAAGATATTTTTTTTGTGCTGTCACAGGTACATGCAAGTACCTTGTAATTGCTGGACTACTGTGTTGAGATACATGGGAGACAAAGTTCATTGGATTAATCATCTGAGAACAAGATGGTTCTCCCAAGTTCACTGGTAATACTTCACAGCTTTTTGCATCAGTTTGAAAGCAAGAGCTTTGCACAAGTTTCACTGTTTACTCTTGACATTGGCTAGTGTTGCAGGCTTCAGGCAAAGTTCAAGGCTGTGCACTGTTGTGTGTGCTTCCAACAGGACAGGTTTTTTTCCTTTAAAAACCTTCTATTATCTAAGACATTTATCCAGGATAGTCTATAAAAGGGAATATGTGTATCCTTCTGTTTTCTTTCTGTTGCCTCATTCACATTAAATGGTCTCAGTTGTTTTCTTTGGTTTTTTAATCTCTTCAAGAATATTTTTTCCCTGATGCATTGCCTTCTTTATTTAGACCTATTAGTACTTTCTTACTTGCTCCTCCATGTTGTACCTGCTTTGTAGGTTTTGTCTCCTGTTCTTTGCATATACAGCTGCCATATAGTCCATGGTTTCTCATCCTCTATTGGTAGCTGCTTTGATGTCCCAGTTTTCAAAGCAGAAACCTCTTTTCTGAATCCTGTGACCTGCAGAAAGTCTTTATCTGAGCATAGACAAATCTGCTTTTTTTCTCCAGTCAATTGATAAATAATAGTTCAGACAAAACGGTAACATGCTGTTGGATGAAAAGAACACCAACACAAAGCACTGCCTATGCTTTCACTCTGTTTTCACTGGGATTTTCCTAGAAGAAAGCCTAGAACTGTATAATGAGAAAACATCCTTTGATTTTCCTCCTTTTGCCATTACCAGACGAAATGAACTTATAAAAATTGCACATGTATGTGCACCCTATAGTGGAATATCTGAATTGCCACTTCTATGTGCAGAAATTCCAAAACTAGTGGGCTATTAATAACTGAGTTCTTTAGAGGCTTGTTTTACTGTTTTCAACTTTGGTATATGCATATGGTGATGAGAAACTTGTGTCCTTCTAAATTTTGATTGATTGAATTCCTGAAGGTAATAAAATATGAGAAAAAAAAATCTTTTCTATGTAGTAAAAAATTACATGCACAATAGGGTTTATTTGTGAGCAGGATTGTCATTATTAGGAGCTAACAAACATATTGTCATTGACTTTAAAAAAGTTTAAAGTTTGTGTTTCACTTTGAATAATCTCTTTTAATGCTGAAAGGCCAAAATCTTCCAATGGGAGAACAAGGAATTCTACCCTTGGGAGGAGGTTAATGTCCCCAAGTGCTTATGTCCCCTGAAGGTAATGAAGTGCCAGTACATCCCTACCATATCAACCCTGCTAATGCAAAGATCAGAGGAACAGATTTGGACTTTCACTGACCTGTTTTACCAGTTGTAAGGAATAAGGAAAACTGGCTTAAATAGCTCCTTTTCCTGCACTAATGGGCTGGGAACGATGAGAAAGCAACGGGTGTTAAGACAGTGATCTGAGACTTGCGCTGCATGGCCTAACAGGGGTGGCAATTTTAGTCAAAAGGTTAATTTAAAGCAACTGTGAAGTTTAATTTTACAGTCTGTCTCGCATTGTTAGGGAGAGAAATTAATTTAGCAGTAGATTCTTGGGGATGAATTGCAAGACACAACCCTCTGCAGTTGACCTCTGTTCAATCGTTTTCAGTAGTACACAGTGTTATTAGAATTGAACAAGTAGCAATGTTTGTACAAACACTTGGATACATGTGGAATTCTGGAGGAAATGTAGTTTTGAAAGACTATTACCCCTGTAAACGCCTGGGGAAGAGAGAGGGGCTTGAGGTGAGAATGATTAATGGGTCTCTGTACTGTGTCTTATGATTCTGTTGTCCAAGGTGCCATGCAGCTCATCATGCACTTTGTGATTAATTTAGTTGTATTTGGAGTTGTAAACTGTGAGTAATTTTCAATATTAGAGTAGGCACTGGAGAGAAGTGTTGACAGAAAGTGTTGCTTAGTAAAAGTAGATGCCCTAAGAACAGCTTAGGATCGGGATGCGTCAAACAAGGTGGTGGTTTCAGTATGTACATCTCTGGTGACTACTTAGCATAACAGATAGTTTCTCAGAGAGTCTTGGTGAGAAAGCTGAGGAAGCATGTTTGACTGACAATAATTTTTGCTGGAATGTCACATGAGTAGTCTCCTTGTACCTTCCCCATTTCATTAATACTGTGTGTCATTTATAGGCCATAAATATGCCTCATGGTTCATTTTTTCTTCCTCTTGGGATGGTCTGTTTGAAAGGGCACAGCTCCTAGACATCCAGGCTTCATAATTCCAAATTAGCACCAATTTTTATGTACATAGTTCTATTTTCAGCACTAAGTCATGACTAGAGTCATGATTATGCGAAAAGAAATCTCAGGTTTTTACTGCAACAGACTTTGGATGTTGTAGTTAATGCAAAAAAATAGTTAATGCAAAGAAACCTACTATGTATGTATAGTATTTGCACTAATTAGAGTTAAAAAATGCAAGTTGCTGTTATAATCAAAACATTACTATGGCAGAACCTTGCTTTACACATTTCTGTTACATTGTTTTGTCTTCTTCAAATACTTAGCACTTCCATCAAGAACAGCAATAAAAGTTTTGTTTGTAGGGGGCATTAATATTGGCTAATAGTGAATATGAGTCAAAGTCCTGAATCCAAAACTCAATTTTTGCCAACTTCCGTTTTTGGTCATTAAACTGTTTTCACTTTAAATGACAGTAAATTAAATAGAGTAAACAAGCTGTACATGAACCCTAGGCTCCATCATAACTAAGTATACTGCAAACATTTAATGAGCACCAGCTACAGTATTAAAAAGTACTCCAGATAAAAGAGACAAGCTGTGTTTAATGCAAGCCGAGAAATTCCAAAAGATAACAAGGTCAGTCAGCCAAGAAGTGATTCAGCATGGATTACACTTCTTCCTGCACCAGAAAAGCCACTGCAGTATGGACTTAGATCTGAAGCTGATTTTATGGCATTGTAACAAGAGTGAAACCCATAAATTTTTGGTTTTCAGTCTATTTTCTGCAAATTGCTGGTTTTGGACAGAGTTCCTAAGAGTCAAATATTTGGACACAACATATAGGCATTAAAATATGCTTGATAGGAGGAATCTGTTAATAGTCCAGTTACCAAAAAGCACAGTTAAACTGAGTATTTTAGACTGTAAGCTTGTTTTAGCCTCGAAGCTGCAAGTTCTTTCACCCAAAATATTGGTGTTGCATCATTATTTAGAGCAGTCCTAGGAGCATTCTAAGTTCTGTAGGGTGGAGGTGGCTGTGCTGTCTCTAGCTCATGGCTCACTGAGAACTGGCATTCTCTTGGTGAATCACCCCTGCGTAGGATGCTGTCTGCTCCCACAACATGTGACTAGAAGACTTGAACCTGTCTTGCAGGATAATTTCAGACCCCTTTGCACTTTTGAAGTGATCATACTTTGGCCCAAAATCTTTCTAACTCGAGTTTTGTGAGTTGTCTGTGAAGTGCTAAGCCAAAAGCAGCTGAGAAAATTGTCCATGTTCAGTGCTTTCGAATAAATAATGATTTGTTCTTTATTTTACTGAAAAGCACAGCTATTTATAGCATTTCCACTCTCCCAGAAAATTAGGTTGCAAACAGCTGAATTTTCTAAGCAGTTATGCAAACTTGTGAGAGATTGGACTTACTAATGCTGATCAAGTAATGAAGCAAGACAAATATTTTTATTTTTTTTTTAGGGTTTCCCAGGTTTTGGAGACATTGCAGAAATGCTAATCTGACTGTCCTCCAGCAGTGCTGTTCAATTCCATTTAGCATAAATGCTCTCAGGCAGAAATTTGGGCGAACAGTGGGAAGGCAGAAATTTCTTTGGCTGAAGGGATGATGAGAGAGTACAGCTGGGTCAGGTGGGAAGGACAGGGTCTGACTCATGCTGGATGCTGAGGGACTGCTTGGTGATGGCTTGTGCTAGAACTGGAGCAGCAGTCTGAGTCTTGCTGTTTCAATGCTGAGTTCCAGTTCTCTCTGTTGGCTGAACTCTACATCTGTGCTTCACTGATGAAGAGCTTTTACATTAGATGTATGAGGCAAATGTGAATTCCCATGTATTGTCCTGATCCTAAAAAGCATTGGATTGATATAATCACCCCAGTCAGAGTTAAGGTAGGGTCACGATTTACTCCAGATGATTCCATGAACCTTTTGTTCATCTGCACACATAATTGAAAGTCAGGCCCCTTTGTAAATGACATTTTAAAGAATCTGACATTTAGGTGACCACCAGCTGGTAACTTTTAAAGAAATCAATAATGCAAATAGTGGTCTGTTAGGAGAAATACCACTGTGAGGTCATCTTTAAAATAAAGCTCCTTCTGCTTGTATCACTGCCCCCCACATTTGCAAAAGTGAAAAAGTCAGTGGTTAATGAATATATGTGACACTGAAGTGACTGCTTGTATAGGCTATCTACCAGTAGGAGGTGTTACTTGGTTTTGTTAGTATAGGGGAACAAACAGCCCAATTTTAAGCTTGCATACTTGTCTTTTGTTAGCAGCAGAACTGTCAGGATAATAAATGAAAGTGAGGGTGGTGATTGTGAAATGAATGGTCTGAATCATGTATCAGCAGGCTTTCTGTTAATACGGTTATGCTATTTAACAAGACAGTATCTGGCCTAGGAAGGGAGGATATGTTGCTTTTGTTTCCAGAAGTTTAAACCTAGATAAAACAAGTGGTCCAAAAGTTCATTGGCTGTTTTGGTTTTGGTGGTGGTCAGGGGTTTTGTTGGGTTGGTTGATTGGTTGTTTTGGGTTTTCTTAATCCTTTGGCTACAGTGCTAAAAGGCTTCACAATGACCATGATTTCAACATCTTTTTTCAGAAGTCTTGAACACAGGAAACTTGCTTGGTTTTTGCAAACTACTGCTATTATGAAAGAAATCATATAAATATTCTGCGGATCATTGTAAAAGCATAGTAGCTAGGCTCACTGTGTTGAATGCTTATACGCTGGCATGAGTGTGTTTTCTTCTATGTGCAGTCATTAAGATGCACATAAAGGTAGTAAAAGGTCAACCAATCTGCTAGCACAGCAGGCCGAATGTCACTCTGTGAAAGTGGTGTTTCAGGACCTGTTCTCATAGTCTTGGCTCATGTATGCCATGAGAGAAAGTCAGTTGACCAGATTTTTGCCATGGCAAGATTGAGAGTGCGCTCAAGTGCGCTAATATCTTCTGGGTAGTGTTGTCACTTTTCGTAATTATATTGGATAAGATGGAATATGACTTCCTCAGTAGATGGACACCCTGGAGGTGGTTCAGCTTGTCACACTAGATAAGATATGTCCTTTGCCTTTGTATTAAAGTTCATCTATATTGGTTCAACTCAGATAAAATTAGACAAGGAAAGTTTAAAAAAACAAACCAAACTTCAACAACCCTGCCTAAATGAAAAGCTGTGTCATGTGCCAGAGTGGATAATAATATTTGATAATCCTGTCAAAATGCTTAGTTTGAAATTTAAAAAGAAAACATCATGAATATAAATGCAGGGGTAAAGACAATAAGTTTATTTTCCTTTAGTCTTTACTATTGTAACACTCCTCCAGTTGTGTGATAGCCTCTAAATAGTTGATGAAGATGGTAATTCCCTGTTTATTGAAAAGCAAAAATGAGCCTTGTGCATTACTACTTTTCCCTTCTCATTTTGCAAACAGTGTTTAGGAGTCGAGTCCAATAAGTGTTTTGGATAGGTCTTTATATTTTTTTGCCTGTCAAAAAATCACAAATACCTTTTTCTAAGCATCCTATAGGTTTAATCTTTTTTTTAAGACTTGCGACCTGCCTTGAGTGAATTTATGCTGATTTCTGCATTCCTTTAACACACTTTAGTCTTTCAAAGTTTCTTTTTGACTGTGAAGTTCAGCAAGGACATACTGATGGCTGACATGTATGTGAGCAGTCATCTATTGGACGAGCTGGCTGTGCTCTCCAATATTAGCAGTACCATGAGCAGTCATCTATTGCACGAGTTGGCTGTGCTCTCCAATATTAGCAGTACTAACTGAAACCAGGGTGTTCTCTGGCCTCTGCCTCCATGTCTGGTTTTCCTCACTTTTTTTTGTGTATATACATGTCACAGTGAACAGTTAACACAAAAGTATTAAAAGTTGTAAATGCTCATGACAGGTTTTATACCACCTGTCCAGCTGCATGCAGGGGGAATTTTTAACCATTTAGAACAACATAACCTTAATAATACGATTCAGATAGTTAACACTAGGTGATTTTTCTAAAGCAACAGAAAGCTTCTCCCTGGGTAGGCTGCTGTGTATCACCTCTTAAAGAGTTTTTAGCTGCTGTTTAAAATGAAAAATGCCTGGCATATATGGTATTTAATGATGTACGTGTTCATAGTTTTCATATTGTTTGAAGAGCAGTTGAATATAGGCTTTGTGGTTTTCTAGGTGAACAAAGCCATTCTCATTAATAACATGGTACTTGTGCCTGGGAGTTAGTGCCACCCCTTTTGATAGCTGGATTTGGAGGCTACTATAAATAATAATGTTTAGATGATGCCCATCGGCCCAAACCATCCGACATTCCTGTGATAAATTGCAATTTGCTATGTAATCTTCAGTGTCCTTTTCAAACACAGAGCCGAGGCTATTGGGAGGGAGATTGTTTACTGAACTTTTTCTCCTCAATGCATTGTAATTATTTTCACATTGGCACTTTCAGTCACAAACTGCTGTTTTCTGGTGCTCTGTCATCAGAAGAATCAGCCCTCCTCCAGAAAGCCTGACGTGAATGAAAGTGATTACTATTTCCTAGAACACATTGCAGAGAAAAGAAAATGTAATTGCTTCAGACTGGAAAGTTAACCATAACAAATGTTGTCATCTTTTATCAATGATAACAACAGGTGAAATAAAGAAGAATAAGAAACATTTTCTTGAGATTATGCAGAGTGTATTGTAATAGTCTGTGACAGGCTGAACCTGAGGCTGGTCCTGACCCTTTTTTAATCTATTTACTCTTAGGAAACAAGAAAATGAAAGCCATGACTTTGCCATAATGGTACCACATGTTTTGGGACAGCCTGGTTTTGTTTTGTCTGTCTCATGAATAAATTTTCCTCATGAAATAGCTCTATCAGATTCAGACACAAACATTTATTTGCTAATGATCTGGTGTACTACTATATAAAATTCAACCCATATTAGTCTGCAGATGAAATGTACTTATATGGCAAAATAATTATGGTCACAGAGATACTGCATAAAAAGTGCTATTTTGCATGCTTTTCTAAGGGTAGCTGAGTGATGTGGAAGAGATGATTTATGAGCTTGCTGCAATAAGCAGTGGCTTGAAGGCTTAAGAGACTAAATAATGCATACAGGCTGAAAAACGTTTATTTGAGAGGAGAAGGAGAAGAAATTATTTTGATTTTTTTTTTTTTTTTTTTTTTTTTAACTTGGTCAAAAATTCAAGTAACACACTAATCTTGCATCATAGATTATTCTCTTTTACTCTGGTTGTGTATTACCAGACAGACTGACTTGTCAAATGGATAAATCAAAGAAACAGCTTGAGAAATTCCATAGCAATATTCTATTGCTGTCTTACATTCTTTCTTGCTAAAAAGCCTCTGTATAAGATTTTATCATATTATTTATGAGACAGGTGAAGTTTTATGCAGTTGTCTTGTTTCACCTCTGTTTGTATTAGGCAAATACAACATGTCCTAGACACTAACAACCTCTTACCCACTAAATCAGTGTTGTGTTTTCATTTCTGAAATCAATTCCTGTGTTCTTAACAACTTTATTTCTTAGATGAACTTCTTTTGCCCTGTCAGCAACTTTCTGAAATGGGAAATATATAGGATGTTACTTCACTTACATTATCTTTTGCTCTTAATGTTATGCTTAGTTAGAGATCATGGAGACCACATTTGCCATCATTTATGGTGCCCTTTGAAGGATTTTTGCAGTGCTTTTCAAATTCTGCATATTTCTGATTACTGCAAGCAAAACTCCTGTGGCTTGGTGGTCTTTTTATTTCCCAATCACTTCCATGGAATTATAGAATGGTTTGGTTTGGAAGAGACCTTTAAAGATCATCTCAGTCCAACTCCTCTGGCTTGGTCAGGGACATAAAATGTCCTGAACAGCTAATTATGGGCAGATGATACTACCTAGTGTATACCTTATGTTATCACCATAATCCTCAAGGGTTTTAGGAATACAGTTAATTAAATTTATTAACTAAAAGACTTGTAGTCTTCATTCCAGGCTAGAATAGTACTAGATACTAGTACTAGATGTTGTTGAAAACCACACACTATTAAACAAAGTTTGTCCAGGTATTACCAAACTGCATTTTCAAGTCCCTTTTTCTTGATAAACTATTCAGGAAAGACCAAACAACCACAAAAACATATTCAATGCCTTGCTACGCATACAAATGTAGGAAGTATTTCTACTTACCTATTGGCTAAGCTCACATTCTGCACTGTGAGCTATGAAGATATCAGAAGAAAGATTATTCAAAATAAATATCAGTGTCCAAAGCTGAGGAACCATCTTTTCTGTTAGAGCAACATCTAAAATGGAAAAATGAGTGAAATGTCTGAACTCAGCACATAAAAGATCCTACTGTACCTGGACTGCTGCTGCAAGGAAAGAAAAGTGTTTTGGGTTTGCAGTCAGTGAAGTGCTTTTCCTCTTCTAGAATGGAAAATTATATATTGTTTTGGGATTCCAGGAGGTATTTCTGTCCTTCACACAGTATCCTGTGATAGTTCTTTGTGCATCAATGGTTGTTAGCATTTTCTTGGTAGTGAAATGGCATAGAAATTGACTTCCTTTGCCATTATAATGTTTTTAAATACAAATGAGAAAATAAATGTAAAAATGAAAAAGATTTGCATAACTCAGTCGTCAGACTCAGCACATTGAGCAAGATTGAGTGCTTCATATATGATGAATAGAACTGTCTGAAGTTTCCCAGTCTTTGCCCCTTCCCTTCTCCTTCCTGCCATGGATGCTACACAATATTTTGTTCTTTCAGATGTTACTCAAGGCAAGGTTTATGAAATGGCTGATAGTGTAACTGAGTGTTCTTCAGAAATGAAATTCTGTAATGAAAAATAAGACAAGTGGCTAAAGAATGCAATATGGAAATAATTGCCAAAAAGCAAGAGCATTTTTCTCTTAAAAACAGAATTTCTGCTATTCAGCTACTTTAATGGTGTGCCTTTAAGTATATGAAGTAACTGAACTAAATAATACCTGTACTTTTGAGCCATTTGCAGCAAACTTACACTACTTCTTCAAGATCTTCAAGGAAAGCTCCAGAATAATGATGGTATGTTAAATCCTGTCTCAGTGAAAGCCAGAAATTATCCAACCTGAACAGAATAGTAAAATGAAGTGCAGATTGCAGATGAGGGAGAGAATGTTCATTTTTCCATGTATGTCATACAGCGCCCAACTCACCTTCAGGGACCTGCTGTTTCTGCCATTTCTGATAATGATCTGCTTTCTCCTGACATAAATGAAAGAATTGTTGCTAATGATGTTGGATAATTTGCATGCAATGCAGTAGGATCAGAGTTATCTCTAATTCAATGCATTTTAAAAGCTGATGCAGCAATGAGATTGATTTTAGTGCTGAGGTTGTGATGTTGCAGTTCTCACTGTCCCTTTGCTGCAAGGTACTTCAGTAATAGTTCTCTTTATTTTTTTTTTTTTTTCCTGGACACTTACTTCTAGCATGCAAATAACTTGCCTCATGTCTCTCCTGACCCATACTGTGGTCCACAGACCACTCAATGACCACTAACACTCTTGTGTAAGCCACAAAGTGCATAATGCATGTAAAGCTTTGCTGGACATTGATTTGCTGTGTGGCAGCTGTATTACAGCAATTGTTTTGTTTCAGTTTGAGTGAATAAATTCTGTACATCAGTGTCTGCAGTTAAAGAAGGGTAAAGAAGAAATAATTGTGTAGGAAAAAAGGTGTGTGGAATTAACTTTTACTTTGCAAGACTAGTTAGCTGTAGAAGAACCTGCAAAGAGCTGGTATTATATATTCATATCTTCAGAAAACACTGGCTCTTCTGACAAGTGAATATTACTGAGGTCCTTAGGAGAACTTAAGGGTTGGAATTTCTGTGAAGAGTTAATTATTCTTAATCCTATTTCTCTTCAAAGCAGGGTAATTTCTAGATGTTGGGCAAGAAAAGATTATTCTGTCTATGACTTATTGCAGAATTTAAAAAATAAAAACTTTCAGGGGTAAGACTGAAAACCTTTAACAAACTGATAGATGTCCAGTTCTAGATGAATGCATAGTAGAGTACTTTAGACTAAAGAAGTGAAAAATAACATTAATATTTTTCCAACTTATTCTCAGTCCTCACCGAAAACTTTCAGATGAGCACTGTGCATAGAGTTGCCAGATGGTAACAGCTGATTGTAATTTAACTGTGAAATGCAAAAACTTTCTGAGTTTTATACTACTTGTAACAACGTTCTCATTCAGATAGTGCCAGAGTCCTCAAACTCAGCTCTTCCAAAATACATTTCTCTCACAAAATATTTTTCCTTCCCTCAGGAAGGAGAGGTATAGGTATTATTTCAGCCTTTAATCAGCATTTTGATTTGATCTTCAAACTTCCTAAACAAGAAATTTCTTCTTCTGCTGTACTGTTTAGTCATCCAAGCAATGCTGCAATTCATATTCATAGTGGCTTTAGACTCTGGACCTCCTAATATCCCTGTATTGAACTTGAGTGTTTCCATTGCTCCCTCTGAAACCAGGGGTAGAAGGTGAGCTCTGTGTCTGCAGGATTCAATAATATAATTCTTGCATCCTTATTCATAGATAGAGCCACTCGTGTACTTCTTTTGAATCCTGTAGTGGTCTTATTGTTGGTTTCTGAAAAACAGTGTGTTTAGGACCAATTTTACCAAGCTAGATGTATAAGAAGTGTAGTAGGAACCTGCTAGATATTAAAGTAATTTTTGAGCAGTTGTAAATTCAGTGAGGATTTAAATCTGTTTTTTAAAATGTGAGTGCTGTAATCTCCTTAATTCTTTAGAAAATTTGGTGTTGTTAACCTCCCTTTTGGGGTAATTTTTTGGCACTGCTGAATGTATCTGAAAAAAAAAAAAGAATCTGTGAGCAGGATATGCACAATTTGGATATAATACACCTGGCTTTTACATGTGCTAGCCAGTAAATACCTAGGGTTTAATGATCTACTAAGCTGGGCATTAGTAAGCTCACTGCCTGGGATGAGATGCCCAAAGAGCCTTTGCTGGCAGGAATCAGTCAGGATAGGAAGACTTGGCCTCTGTTGCTTTCTGAAATAGACTTGTGATGTTGTTTACTTGCTGTCTTCTACTTCTTGTCTCTTAATTTGTTAGGATTTCATACCTCACTATGTTAGTGTGATTTTTTTACTTTTTTTCCCCCCCTGTTGAACAATTCTGCCTCTGAAGACAGTTTTAGCAGTATCTTCTGTGGCTCTGCTCCTCATACTCCCTCACAGCTTACTCACAGCACAAGGGTTTGTGTAGATGTCTTAGCCAAAATATCAGACTGGAGTTTTGGATCCCTGGAAGAGGGGCAGTAGTGGTGGATATGAGGCTTTTTCCTGTCAGTACTCAGAACTATTATCTGAAGTGCACTAAATCAAGATGTTGATAAGTCTGCAAGTTTTCATGTTTCTCAGGAAGACTGATTAGAGATGAGATTAAGGGTATGGAAATGGGAATGAAAGTGTTCTTTTCACTTTCACAGATATGATCATGTGCAATATTTGGTATTCAGAAACTGCAGAGAAGCTGGTGTCCTGAGGGAGGCTTATCATATTTTACCTGATTTTTTTTTTTTTAATTTAACTGAACTTTTTGGAAACACCCTTTATTTGTAAGACAGTTTATTTTCCTTTATTCCTGAATAAGGTTTAGTAACTGTTTAAAGGTGTTATTCTAACTGAAATTCTTGGATTAATGTTAATTATTGTCTATCTGTTTTAAAAGTTCAAAAGAGCTTTAAGTCACAGTTGTTGAAAGCCACAATTGTCATGTAGTCAGGCATCAAATGTATGTGTGCTTTTGTATTATGTGTGTTTGCTGGTTAGTTCTAGTAATAAATAAAGCTCTTGCATTGTGTGGTTGAAAGCTAATGACTCAGAACCTGACTAGCTGATGCCTTAAGATCAACTCAATTCTGTAAGGGTCTTGAGGCCAGAAGACTCCATGAATATGTGATTAGAGGAGCTGGCCCCAGGTTTGAGGTTGCTGTGGAGTTTATCTGTTGGAGAATTGAAGAAAAAGCTACTGAGACTCCCAGGTTGTGTGGAATCTATATTTTGACTCTGGTTAGGTGACTCTTTGGCCTCTAGCTAGTGCAGGCAGGTTTGTCTTTTTGGTCTTGTGCTGCACCTGACCTTTTGTCTTTGTTATGTTCTGTAAGCTTTAAAATCTTTGTAACTCCTTCCCCCTATTAATTTTACACATGAAAGTTATGTAGTTCTTTTATATGCAAGGATCATATCAATATCATAGACTTTCTCTTAATCCTATCTTCACAGATTAATTACATTGTGGTTGTTCCAAATATTTGCAGTATTCCTTATTTATAACTGCAGATATGTGGAGGGAGGGAATGGTAATCTAGTTATGTGCATTTCTGAGAGATGAGCTCTGGCTTTTCCTAGGCAACTTAGCAGAATTTTTCCTTTGAGGCAACTCTTGGTTTTGGTCAGTACTCTTTAGCCATTATGGTTGTAAAAAAGGCTTGCATGTAGAAAAACAGTCCAATTAACTAGTGGAGGAAAAAACCACCACACTGATAGATGTTGATTCATTGCAGCTGGTTTAAGAAGTCTCTCCTGGAGATGCTGGCACTGGGTCTTGGAAAAGAGCTGTGAGGAGACAGAGAATAACATATAAGGAAAAGAAGGAAGCTAAGTGGGAGCAGTTAAAGTAAGGATGTACCATTGGCCAAAGAAGAACAAGAGGAAAAGAATGAGAAAATATATTTTTTCTTAAAAGCATTGTTTGGGAAGTTGGTCAGCATCACCCAGCAGTTGCACATGGTGGTGTGTGCATGTTATGTTGCCATTAATATTTTCAGTTGAGCAGATGCAACTAATGGAGGTTTCTCTTCTTGCTTTGATCTAAATTTAGCCATTATGGTGTTAAGGTCCAAAGGACCAGTGTTGATTTGGGATGTCTATAACTTTCAAATATGTCCATCATTGTTAGCAGTTGTTTGGTCTATATACTCTTAGCATTTGCTCTGCCTTTTGGTAGTAGTGTTCTTTTGAGTCCAGTCACCCAAAATATTGTGTGGAGGGATATTATTTCCTTCAAATAATACTTTTTTCAGTCTGTTCTCTGTATTGAAGTATAATAAATCTCTTATGGAAAAGTTTTTGATAATGATATGTAACACAGTGCAAGGAAGAGGGACTCAGGCCAGGTAAAGGAATGGGTTTGGATGTGCTTGAAATCTTGAAGAAAATCCCCCAAGCAATTTATTTTACCTTAGATACTAACCAGGCTGTTGCATGCCTAAGTTAGCAGCCCCACAAGGTACAATTTACCAAGATTCTATTATCTGCCAACTTCTATTTCAGACAATTAATAGACTAAGCTATAGAGAACATAGCTGTCAATGGAGAGCATAAGGGGCATCATGTTTCCTGAGACAAATAAGGAAGGTCATAGCTCTGGAGAATGTTCCATGTGAGAATAAACATTTTACGATGAGCTTGAAACTTTGAGTAGTCAGTATGTGGACTAAGGAAGGGGCAGCATGGCAGCAGCTTTTCTCTATGTTGGTAATTAATCTTGCTGCAGGCATTCTGTGCCAGCCAGAGTTCTCCCAGCATGTTCTGAAAGAAATGGAGGTTTACACTGCAGTTCCTAAAATGAACAGTCCCTAAAATGTCAGGTGTCGATGCATATAATGGTCTTTAAGTCATAAGAAAGTAATTTTGTTTTTCTTTACTTGATAACTTTGGAGAAAAGAGTTTTGAATCCTGTGCTGGTCAATGATAACATTGTTTTTTTGAGGAAGGATGTATGTGTATCTGGAAAGCTGAATGTTATGTGATTAATAACTGGGCAAAGTTAATGAGTAGCATCTGTTCTTCTAGAATAACAACTTACTAAAGCTGTGCACTCTTGAAGATGAAGGGTGTCTGCATATGAGTGGTAATAGTAGTTCTTGGGGACTAAAACAGCTATTAGTTTCTTAAAAGGGGAAACTAGCTTCAGGGAAACTAGCAAGGTTTGCTGATTAAGCATAGATTCTGTCATTTCCCTATCCTAAATTATCAACACATCAGTTTGACACTTTGGAATCCATCTAGATTCATACAAAATGAATGAGCAGAACTTGCTGGAAGTGGACCAGCTTTGGGTATTTGACAAGTACGATCACTTCCAATTTTACACGTGGTTGCACCAACAGTTAATTGAGTGAAATAGTTGTCAGTTCTCTTAGAGCTACATCATGAGTAGAGTTTATTTAAAAGCTTCTTGAGCTGCTATTTCAGGTTATACTTTGCAGTGGTTCGTGCAGCCTGCTGACTCAGAAGCACAGTGCTATTGCTAGCAGCGCTGAGCCTGCTCTGTGAGGGGCCGAGGGCGAGGAAAGCAGGCACATCCTGCCACTGAGTGGTGATGGAGATGTGCTGCAGCTTCATTACTGTAATTAGTGCCTATGCTGTAACAAGGGGACCTGATGGTTATTCCAGGTAGAAGAGATGACTATGGTAGTCCCTAATTACCTCTTTCCCCTTTGCAATAGTGTCTTTTGGCAGCCAGTGCCTAGCTATTCTGGTTCCTTCCATCTTGCATTTCTTGTTCTCTCCTATCCATATCCAGATGTGCCAATTTGATTCTCTTCACATGCATATGAACCTGGAGAAAGAGCAGCAGCCTTGGCTCACAGTATTTTCCTTTCTCATCACGTGATAGCCATGCTCTTTTTTACATGAGGTATTGGCACTTGCTTACACAGCTTTGAAGCCAGTTGCTTCTTATTCTTTTCCTTTCTCTTTCAAAAGGAAGCCAAAGTAAATATTCACTACATACTTGTAAGCAGTAAATGAGTAGCACTTTCTGAGGCTGTGTAGACATGTATGTATTTTACATACATTTGTATGTATATGTGTTTGTAATGTGTCTGTTGCAGACAAAGCACATAACTACAGAAGCAGGTCATTTCTGTAAAGTACTGTGCTGATAGGGAGGTCTTCTTTTCTAAAAGGAGATGGCTCTTATTCACTACATACTTGTAAGCAGTAAATGAGTAGCACTTTCTGAGGCTGTGTAGACATGTATGTATTTTACATACATTTGTATGTATATGTGTTTGTAATGTGTCTGTTGCAGACAAAGCACATAACTACAGAAGCAGGTCATTTCTGTAAAGTACTGTGCTGATAGGGAGGTCTTCTTTTCTAAAAGGAGATGGCTCTGGAGCTGCATCCTATCCTGTTGGAGCTGCATCCTGTCATTCATGTCAGTTATTGCAAGTATTTAGTGTAACTACTTTTTAATACTCCAGTGATGTAAGATTCAGCCTTGGAGTGAGTACGACAGCAATATTCTTTTCTTTGTATATTAGTCCTTCACCAACAGCATGAACTTTACATCCTGTGTTTAGTTAGAGGAACCCAGGAGAATTAAAATATCTGGATGAAAATCAACTTTTGGTGTCATCTAGTTCATTCCATCATGGAACAAGAACAATAGTCCTGACTAGTATGAGGTCATCTATTTTTGAAAAACAACAACAAAGGGTATTCATGGCCTATCTATCATGCTCTAGTGCCCATCTAAAAGTCTAATTTAAGAGACTTTTCTTACAGCACATGTTAATTTCTTTCACTACAAATGAAGTTATTTAGTTTTTGCTTTGCATTCAGTGTGAATATACTAAGTGAATGAATAACTGATGAAGTTTCTTATGCATCAGTTTTATGTTATCACTTAATCTTTTAAAGAAGTTTCTATTCTGTCTGTTCTGATTTTTTATCAGAGAACATAATCGGAAATTTTGTCACAGCTGCCTTTGAAGTATGACATTCAACACCCCAAAGGAAATTGCCCCAGCCCACTGGACTTACTGCCTTTCATAGAATCTTGCTAACATATCCTGTATAATAACATATTGTCCTCTCTTTTTTATTTTCTTTACTTTTTTCCTCATGAGTATAGAATTGATGTTTCTTTCACTTGGTGACATATAATAATTCCACACACTCTTACGTTGCAGTACTGTTACAAAACCTATTTATTTGCAAGATTGTCATCATTCATATTGTGCATATTATGCTTCCCTTAGCATGTGAACACTAAGAAGCCATTTGACTATTTCTCTAACTTGCCATGAAAAACCTCTTCCAGAAATGATAAATTCTACCACAATCCATGCTTTGCAAGCTGCAATTAATTCATAGGTTTTTCTCATTATATAGACCATTTTTGTAAACACTGAATAGAGCTAGACTAAAAATCAGGAAAGCATTAGAAATTCTTCTTGACGGTTTCTTGTCATTTGGGAGTGAAATTTGAGTGATGCAAAGGTACCCTTTGTGCTCTGAATACTGTTGGGTGGTACTATAACCATGGAAGCTTGAAGTTAAACATAGATTAGTTTTTACTATTTATGAGCTCATTCTGACAAAGTCTACCACATTTCAGGCAAGTTGTTAATATCCTGCATTTTAGATAAACGGTCCATTCTAATTTTTTTTTCTTGCATTTATAGCTTCTTTCTGAAATTATATTCACAAACATGCCAAAATAATTGCATTTGTCTTAATAATATCTGTTAATGAATTACAAATATTATTTCCCATTATGGCTAGGTACATCTCACAGTGGAGCTGTGTCTGTTCACTGGGGGTTCACAGAGCTAGTCAGAGCTTGTAATAGAGTATGGTCTCTTAACTTCATTAGTAAAACAAATGCAGTGCTTGTTTTATACAAAATTTAAATGAATGGTTCTGTTCAAGCTGAAATTAAAAAGAAAAAGGAGGGAGGGAAGGGTACAGGAAATAATAATGCTGAAACAAAACATGTAACAAACAGCTGATGAAAGGAGGACTTATTTTCCATTATCAACACTAAAGACAAAAGAGCTAGGAGGCAAGCTTCAATAGCTCTGCTTGACTGCAAGATGTTGGGGGTTGAGGGAATGCTGTCTGC
The DNA here is from genome assembly GCF_000695815.1 of Acanthisitta chloris. NCBI lineage: Eukaryota > Metazoa > Chordata > Aves > Passeriformes > Acanthisittidae > Acanthisitta > Acanthisitta chloris. Next base: position 45,475 of record NW_008684222.1, read on the forward strand.
TTTAGTGAAACAGAAATAAATTTACTAAAATCCAGTTCAATTTAGTCGAAACTGCTGACATTGAAACATTGTCATGTGCAAATATTAGTTTGTAAGAACTAGAGAAAATATCCTGTAAAGACTGAGCAGTGATATACATGAATAGAAAACTATGGGGAGTTTAAAAGATATTGCTCATAAATTTGTCGCAGCTTAGGTTTAGCTGTGGTAGATCACAGAAATCTAAAGAGCCCTTTGCATATATGTTATGTACCTGAAAACAGAGTGAAGTTGAAACTAAACACTGGAATAGAAAAATGCAGGATTTTATTGTGTATTTCTTGGAAGGATACTAATGCCCTTCAGGAATTGAATAGAGTTGTGATACCAAACTGGTTTAGATTTTATCTTTCACCTTGGATACAGAAGAATTGTAGGACTTCTGCATTTTGTTATAGCTATTCAGAGATGCTTTAGAGCAGAACTCTGCAACGGTTTTAATTTGAACTATATAGAAAGTAGCAATAACTTGAGGCGTTATTTCATGCATCTGAATATAATTGGAATTTTTAGACTGGACCAAAGAGCAAGAAATACTTGTGCTAATCAGTAAAATGCTTTTATCTTAAATTCTATACTTCATGCATGATTCAGTCTGTCATATCTTCTGTTTAAATTTTTATCACACATAATAATGTATGCTTATAAAACAGGATTTCCACTGAGCTCAACAGATACTACTTATTAAAAGCTTGTAAGTAAGTAAGAAAAAATATGTTGATAACTTAACCACCTGAGCTGCAATTGGTGAAGTAAACAGGAAGATTTTTTTTCTGAGTTTAAGATAAAACCTTTCAAGAACACCGAGGGAAAATATTCCCTGCCTCCAAACTCTGAAAAAGAGCACTTCCTGGAGATTCAGAATTCCAGGCCCTTGTGCCAAGCCTGAAGTGAATAATGTCTCCTGTTGTTTTGGAATTCATTTGGGCCAAGTTTTCCTTTTGTTTAAACAAATCATTCGTGCAGGAAAACTGTGCGTACTGTCTCTGTAGTCAAGATGTTTGCTTATTGAAGGTTTTTGTTTAAACAAATCCTTCATGCAGGAAAACTGTGCGTACTGTCTTTGTAGTCAAGATGTTTGCTTATTGAAGGTATATGAAATATTGCTGCTTACCACAAGGTTTCCTATTTTAACAATTCATTGCTGCTTCTGTTGGAATTCATCTCCAAAGCAGGCAGCTGGCTTTACTAGGTAATGCCTTTCTCATTGAGTGAGGAAGTCTTAGTACCAAAATATTGTCATAAATGTAGACTATGTAAGTTGATGAGAAGTTTCTTTGTTTAATGAGAGAAGTTGTGCTTTCTTTAAGTAAAGCTTTACTTCAAATGAGTCTATCAAACCCCAATTAATCCTGAAGAGGTAAAGCAGCATAACAGCAACAGCTGTTCTCAGGAAGGCCTCTGTGTTAAGAACTATTATTGGAAATTGAAGGTCAAGCAAAACAACTGTTCATTTGCTATCTCTGAAAGATATAATGGATTATGTACAGGGAGGATGGACTTTCTTCTTCATGGCCCTGGGTAGTGCTTCACTCCTGCCCTTTGTTGTACCAGTACCATGGCCCATGTGCCTGTGCATTTCTTCATATCACATTTAGCATTTACTTCATGTACCACTGGTTGGAATTTTGCCTTTTCTGGCAATAGACATAGAAAACTGCAAATACACCAGGACTCTCCACCACTGCCTGGAACATTGCATCTTCCTAGGAGGAAAGACTTCATTGACTGATGCAGAGGTGGTTGCAGTACTGTTTGCTTTTGTTCTGTGTCTGAATAACTCATGCAACAAAACTCACATGTTAAATAAACATGCAAATCAATTCAAGGGAGTTCAACATGCTGAACAATAAATGCCCAATCATTTTTACTCTGCAAAAGAATTGTTCCTCTTGGTGTTAATGTATTCATGGTAGGTGTAGCTGAAGTTTGTTTGCAAATTTATTCTAATCAGTGTTAAATGAAGTGTTGTTCCAGTCTTCAACATTTCATAGGAATCAGAGAATCTTTTCATATGACTTAGAATTTCACTCTAGCCTTGGCTGTTACCTCAGTGACTATTTTCTTTGTGAAGGTGATTGAGTGCAGCTTCCAGTGATCCATTTAGTAACAATGGATCTGTTAGCAACTCAAGAAAGATAAACATGGTAAATAACCTGAACACTGACCTCTGTGGTTAAGCATCACTTAGTTTATAGTTTTTCCATGTAAAGTGACAAGGAGATAAATTCTGGCTTTCAGGCAGTTTTCTAGATATATCTAAACTGGACAAAGTGAGTCTTTCTAAGGAGCTCCAGTGGCTTACAGTGACCCAAGTACCACCCAGGCCTCTTTAGAATGTGTCCTGGGGATGCAAACACAGCAAAAGCTACACAAGTCTTTGTTATTTTAACTTTCATGTGAGAACCAGAATAAGGGGAGTTGTCCACAGAATAAACCAGTGATTTTAGTTCACATTTAATGCTGGGGTCTTATAGTCATGTAGGTTCTGGTTAACCTGGGGCCTGTGAACAGCAATGAACATATACTCTGTTTTTCAGCCTTTGCCCAAGATTTTGTTTGCAATATTCAAACTCTGATTTCTAAGAAGATTTAGGAATATGTCTGATCACAAACTTGAGGTTGGTGACTTGGTACACATGTTGTTAAGGCGATTGTTTGTATACTCATGATTTGTCTTCAATCTTGACATTGAACTTCAGTACAGGGATTAAAATGGAATGGCTATATAAGATTTATATGGGTACCTACAGGTACTAGAAAGAGCACCATCAAATGCTTTGGGTAAACAATACGAAATCCTATAGTACTTTAACATGTTAAATGCAGGAAAGAAGTTTTCTGTAGTTTTAGGAACCCACTTGAATTTAATAGTGGACATAAAAATGATGAGAAAAACATATAATACTGAACACCTAGATGTGGATTAAAAATGTATAATACTGAACACCTAGATGTGGATTTTTTTCTTGTGTTATTTAACTTCTTTTTCTAAAGTAAACAACACTAAATTCTGGATTTAAAATTATATTTTCCAAATTAATCACTGTTGTTTGTGTAAAAAGATGAGTATTCACTTGATCTGTGCTTCAACTTGCCTCTCATTATTCATTGTACAGGCAATAAAAAGCTCTTTGGTTCAGGCTTTCTATAAATTTCCATGCAGGAAATTTGAATGTAAGGTTCTGCACTTAAAAATGCAATGAGAAGCTTGAATGCTTATGCTTTACTGGTTCTCTAAGGTCCAGGGAAACCACAGGTTCTGTGAACCAACCTTGACAAAACTTTAGATTTGGGCCCATTTACATTTGCAAATATGCCTGAATGACCTGGAACCTCTTTAAGGGCAAACAGAAGTGAATGATCTAGACAGCAGTTTGGTGTGTCCAGTGACTAAGTCAAATTAATGATGGGAATAATTCTAAACACTGCCATGCCATTTTCCTCCTTGATTTTACTTAATTTTTAGGATTCTTTGTGAAGGTTGTACTGTATTTCTTAGCTGTGTTACTTATTTTGTAAACTTGACTAATCAGCAGAAAATACACATAATGTGTGCATTTCTATGCGTGTGTGTATATGTGTAATATTTATAAGTACATGCAGTAGGGACATAGATTCCTTTCTATTCTGATCTATTCACTCATTGTCCTCCTTTTCATGAAAAAATGTTATCAGGTATGTTGGAAAAAAATTATCAGCAGAAGATGAGAATAAATTCTGCTGCCAGCTGTGGATGTGTTAGAATTCAGTGTTGCAGTGTATCAAATGAAAGGGAGAGTTTGGCCACAAAGAGACAATATCTTCCACACATGTGCTTACAGACAGGTTTGTGTTGTGTGTTGAATAGACATTGACTGTTAGAAAGCTCAATACAGACTTGCATATCTCAGCAATAATAGCCCTCTTAAAGCTGTTTTGTAACCAGTGGTAGAAGCTGTGATGGCCTCATGAGTTCATGATCTGTCTTGTTATTTGCACTAATACAATTTTCTAGTGCATAAAGTGAAGGAAAATGTTTTCCTGAATGTATATGCTTAGCATAAAATGAAAGGCAAAGTGCTTTTTGGCTATGAGTTAGCTGGGGTGTTCCTGAAAGCACCACAAAGGCTTTCTTTGTGTCCTCTCATCTGTGGCAGTTGCAGTTAATTACTAACACTTTCCCCAGAGGTGCATCAGCACAGCACTCATTGTGCTGGTGAATCAGCACAGGAGGGTACTGAAATGGGGATGTTATGTACTTGTAGGGGATAAAAGGAAATCAGAGCTAACCAAATATGTAAACATAAATCTTCCTGAAATGGGGATGTTATGTGCTCATAGGGGATAAAAGGAAATCAGTGCTAACCAAATATGTAAACATAAATCTTGTAGGGAAGTTAACATTTTGGCTTTCAGATTCTTATGGGAACGTCATTATAGGAAAGGTGCAGAGTAATTTCAAAATCGGTTATAACTTTAATGGGGTATGAAAAATTAACCATGAGTGGAGCTGGACATTGAGGGGGCAGAAATATGAACAGGTTTGCAGTAAATAGGAAATACTACCTTACAATTGCAGAGATGTGAAGCAACCTCTTTCAGCTATGAACTGTTCAAGGTTGATATGATAAGTAAAGGGCTTAGACAAATTTTAAAGACGACAATGTGAATTTGATATGGTTTCAGCTCTCACAATCTAATCAGGGTTCTGCCTTACCAGTTTGTGTTAGAATTGTTTGTGCTGGGAAGGAAGCTTGTGTGGAGTTCTTGTGGTTCTCTTTGGTTCCTGATTTCCTGACAGATGGATTGCTGTCCGGATTCACCATCCTGAAGTCTGTTCCACAAGGAAGTGAATGATGACCATGTCACAAACATCTTGCAATGAAACTGCTATTAATGGGAATTCCTATGACATCTGGTAGCATTGCTTGTTTTCTCTTGCTGTCACTCTGCAACTGCACAATTCACACAGTCTTTCTAAGGACAAGCAGCTCCCCGGTGGCTTTTTAAAAATATTTTTTGGTAATGCCAAGGACATTCCACCCCAAAAAAGGAAAGGGAGTCTGGTTTCTTTTAACCACTATGAATAAGACTTTGAACTATTTCGTGAAATTGGCCTGGGAAAAAGGCAGTCCAAGAGAAAGGATGTATATATGGAATCAAAATCATAGTGGACTGATAGAATTTTTGGTGTGTTTTCTGAATAGATAGAAAGGACCCATGGGCAGGGTGCACTAGCAGCCCAGAAAGCCAGTTGAATCCTGGGCTGTACCTAAAGGGCTGTGGGCAGCAGGACAAAAGAGGTGGATCTTCTCCTCTACTCTGCTCTCATGAGACCCCACCTGGAATACTGCACACAGTTCTGGTGTCCTCAACATAAGGAGGACATGGAACTGTTGGAACAAGTCCAGAGGAGGCCATGAAGTTGCTAAGAGGACTGGAGTATCTCCCCTATGAGGACAGGCTGAGGGAGTTGGGGCTGTTCAGCCTGGAGAAGAGAAGGCTGTGTGGAGACCTCATAGGATTTTTTCAATATCTGAAGGGCCTACAAGAGAGCTGGAGAGGGACTCTGTGTTAGGAACTGCAATGATAGGACAAGGGGTAATGGGTTCAAACTGAAGGAGGGGAAGTTAAGGTTAGATATTAGAAAAAAGTTTTGTACAGTCTGGTATAAAGATACAGCATTTTATTATTCAATGTTAATATTCAATTATTAATGCTATTTAAAATTTGGAAGTGTGTTCCAGGTGCTTCTGATCTGAAAGAAGAAAGCAATGTTAACAATACATAATTGCCTCAAAAAAACACTGCTTCAAAGGAAAGTCAACAAAACAGTCAAAATTTTAACATGTTCTGGTCTTGCATTAAGTTCATCCCCTGCAGTGTAATATAAGCTAGAAAGGACAAAAGCATTACTATTTTTAGCAGTGCAAAGCATGTGCCATGTATGTGTCTCCTTATTTAACTCATCTCAGTGACAGTTATTCGAAAAAATGTTGAATTTGGAATCGTAGTGGCTTAAGGACAAATGAAGTAGAGAAAAAGTTCAATATGACTAAACAACTGTAATGAAAAACAATAAGATAATTTAATGATGGAGTAATTTATTATTGAATAAATAAGAAAAATCTAATCCAAATTAATGAGAAAGGCTTAAAGAGACTTTTTACAAAAGTAACAGTTAGTACTTGGGGCACTGTCCACATCAGTTACTTGGACAGGTTACTGCAGGGTGTAATGTTAAAGTACCCATCAGGTTGCTTGTATATGTTGTCAGAGATTTAATGTTTAGCATATGGTTCTATATATGTTAAAGTACCCATCAGGTTGCTTGTATGTTGTCAGAAATTTAATGTTTAGCATATGGTTCTATATTAGGTACATAATGCTCCAATTACTGTTAATTTAATACTATTAATCTTTTAGATTTTTCTCTTCCTCTGTTGTTCTTGGCTCATGCATATTGTGCAGTTTAAAATGTTATGGGGCCTTGATAGTGAGCTCTGTGACACAGATGAGATGAACATTAGTGTCAGACATGAAGTACAGAAAACAATTATAGAAGTATTTCAATAGATTTTCTTTCCTGATATTTCCAAAGGCAATATTTTGACAATTTCTAACACTAAGTAGCAGCACAGGGTTTATTCTCCTAGTTGGCTTAATCGCTTTGAAAACAGCCAGAATACCAGTTATTCACTAAGGTTATCTCTGTGTAAACCAAGGGTTTGCTGCCCTTTTCCAAAGGTTACTTATCCTATGTTGAACACAATCTCCCATCCAAATGGTTTTAATGCAATTTTGGTGGCTACTGCACACTTTTATCTTGACCAACTCTTCCTAGCAGCCTCTTGGACTAACCTTTTGCCTTTTTCAGAGTTAGAGCTTGTAAACCCACAAGTTTCCTTAATAGAGTTCAACTACTCTGTGATCAAATAATATCTTGGTCTTCTTCCTGGGATCATAACATACAGTATAAGCTTTTGATGGCTCTCATAATGAAAAAAAAATTAACCCCAACTTTTGTAATAAAGGATGTTTCAGCCTTTTTAACATTAGTACATTTTCTGAACTTTCCGAATTCCTTCCTAAATTGCAAACCAAAAAAATAGATAACCATGTTCTGGTAGTGGTCAGCCTAGTACTGGATTTTAAGGTGCCTCTCATATTTTCATTGATGTTGGCAGTGCCTGTGTTAAGTCTACGAATTTCATTAGCCTTTCTGACCAGTTTTTTGCACATTATTCAATGATTAAACATCACAACTTAAACAACGTTGTGCATTATAGTGTGACTAGTCAGCATATTTAATAGGCATTTTTGATTGTAAACAAATTTCTCTTGATCTTCTCTTTGTTTGTATTTAGAAGAACAAGACAGGCAAATTCTTGTGAATAAAGAGAAGTGAGCACAGAACCTTTTGTCTGGGATTCACATACCTGCAGTTGTATTCATATTAGGTTTTATAGACAAGAAAGTAAGAATTAGCATTATACTCTTTAAAGAGCCTCGTGGGGATTTATTATTGTGTAAGTATTGCTTGTTTCAGTAACTGAAGAGAATGTAGAAGTGCACTGGTTATTCTCATGCTATGATTTTGATGTCCCTTTTGCTTCCAATTTCTTATCTATAGACTCTCTGAGATTACTGGCAAAGGCTCTAAAATAGTTCTAAAAAAACCTTGAGTACAAGAGGAAAAAAAATACAAGCACCATGTAGGAGACCAAATTCAGAGATATGTTTTTCTGTGGGTTTTCTTGTGTCCCTTGGGGCATGAACCTCGTAAGGCTTCTAACAGAAACAATTTGAATAACTTTTCTTTTTATCTGTAAACTGGTGCTGCAACCTGCAAAACAGCAGAAACAAAGTGAAAGTATGTACACCAGGGGTTTTGCAGTTTAGCTTGTAAGCTAAATTGTGTGTGGGGTTGGATAAAGCTGTGGTTTAGGAACAGATCTTTTAAGTACGTCAATGCTGAAGAGGGGGAGGATGAGGGAGAACTTTTTTTTCCTGTTCACCTCCAGACTGCTGCATCATGACATTATTTTCTGTTATTTCAGTAGTGAAAATCACACAGGTTTCAAGGATTTTTGAGTGGTGGTTTGGTTTTTTTCTGAAAAGCAGGTGCTGCTGCCAGCAGCACCTTTTTATGTCAGAGCTATGAAATGTATAAAGGAAAATGAAAATGTGAAATATGCAGGGAAAATTTAATGCATAGAAATTACAGATAAGTAAAGAGGTAGGAAAAGAAGCTGACTCAAAATGTTTATTTTCAAATTCATTGAACTGATTACAAATAGGCTGCTCCAATCAAGAAATGTAAGTATTCTAATACAGTCACTGAATGGACCAGTGCCTAGGACCTAGTAAGAATAAATCTGACAGCAAAAAATCATTAGTGTGTCTGGGTGCAGCACAGGGTGTGCTGTCCAAGCTTCTGCTCTGTTTTTGGTCACTACCAAGTCTGGAGCAATGGAAGTGGTAAGGAAGATAAATTTATTTGAAGACAAACAAAAGAAAGAAAATTCAACATCTGTGTAACAGCAGGTTTTATGCCAGGAAAACTATCCATCATTTTGAGTCAAGCAAAAAATATATTGCTTTTTCAATTCCATTCTGTATATTCTGAATCTTAGATTTGGCCTTTGAACCACAATCCTGATTATCCGTTGAGAGCTGAAAAGCTAGGACTTGATTTTAGCTGCCAAAACACTTTTGTTTATTCAAATTGCTTCTTAATTTCATCTTTGCTGTTTCATGTTCATGGTGTTGTTTCCATTATGCCTTTTTTGTTCAAAGTTTTCTGAAAGTTTGTTCAACATTTGAGAAAAAAATTATTCAAAGGTTTTAACTTCTTTAAATGTATGACCTTTAATGGTAGAGTACAGTTGTGTCTGAATGACTTTGATATGAAAATCAGAACAAGCAAGAATTTTAGGAGCCCTGGGAAGGGCTGCTTGCTCTTGGAGGGAGACAAAGGGTATGATCCAAAGCAACTTGTGTCCAGTGCTGTTCTGTTTCAGTCCTGGTGACTGGGTTGTCATTCATGTCCTTGGGTGCTGCAGCCTCCTGTCACAGATGTGTCACTCCACATTGCATCGAACAGTTCTACTGCAGCAATGCTGCAATGATGATTTTACCATGAGTAGTTTTAGGAAACTGCTCTAAATCATTATTTATGACTATTTATGAAATTTGGATTGCTAGTGATGTTGTCAATAACAGCTGTATTTTTTTAAGTCGTACTGATTTTTGTGATTAGTATTGATACTGCGAACCATGACATGACCTTTCCCTGTTCCAAGCAGCCTTCAAATCTTCATCTTATTTTGTTTCCCTGTTTCCTATTACAGAGTTTAACTTGCATAATAAGAAATAGTCTGAAGCCTTGGGTCCATAGTGCCTTTTCTGGACAGCTCTCTTCATTAATGTGAATTGAGTGGCACTGTCAAAAAGAGGAGGAGGCTCAGTGTTTTGTTTGTTTGCTTTGAATTGGATGTCCTTGAGATGTATTACAGTCAGAATACTGTTCATTTCATCCCCAGATAAAAGTTATTGTTCTTGAAACTAACACCAAGGCTCCTATGTCTGGCTGGAATCTCTTCATAGAAAATGAGAGACAAACAAGAAGGTGTATTAGTGATCATAGGGTGATTGAGAGAGACAAATTTATTACCTATTCAGCAGGGTATTTCACCAAGAATGAAGTACAATTGTACAGAGTTGGTGAGAATTTGTCTTGGGATACTGTATCTGTCTCTGGTTGCTCAAGATCAAGCAAAGTGAATTCAAGAAGATGGAGTGTAAAGTGCTATTCCTTTGAGGTTAAGAGGGAATATACTGCAGGGAGGATGAGGGAATGGGAAATGTTAGAGGGAGGGTGACTTAGGGTGTTGATACATCACTGAAGTATGAAGTGTGTTGTGCCTCTCATTGAAAATTAAGAGCACGAGCCTTTTGTAAGAAAACCAAACAACACTGTTACATGAGCTCCACACAGTGTGCATGTGATTGGAATATTACAGCTATGGCAATGGATTTTCTAGATGCAAAAACTTGAGCCAAAATTCATTATTATTATTATTATGAAATCATCTGCTCATGAACCTGTGAAGTGACTTCAGCTTTTGAGAATATTTTTATACAATTATATGTTTGGTAATGTTTTCGAATAAATAACATTTAACCTATTCATTTGATCATGAGCTGTTTGATTTACTTATATGCTATTACTTGAGTAATGTGCTGAGGCTTTTCACTTGACTGAAAGCTTAGAGGTAATGGTTTGAATAGCATTGTGCACAGTCAATAATGGAAATTAATATAATCACTGAATAGTTGAGTATAGTCAATAACCAGTATTTATATATGTAGCTATGCGGTTTGGAAAATATTCATGTGTTTTGCATTTTCAGTAAGGAGGTTCATTTCTTCAGCAAAGGTATGATTTTGGAACTCCTACATGCCAGATAACATAAAAACATGCACTGAGGTTTTAATCCCTGCCTGAAGGAGTTTATATTTTTAATGTGAGACTAGAAACACAGTGTATAGATACATTATGTGAGTTACAATTAATGCAGTAAGAGATTTAAATGCAAAGCATAAATCAATGTGAACTGAGTAGAATTGTAAACAAGGTCAGGCTACAAAACAATGCAAATTCCCAGAGGAAACAAAGCAAACTTGCTACTCTCCCATATCTATTACTTCAAGGAAATTATTTCTGTCTAGAATAGAATCAGATTAATAGAGCTGTATTTCTTAACAGGAGGTTATGAATCAGAGTACACTAAATATTCCTATAGCAAAGGCTCCACACAAGAGCTGGGGAATGGTCTGGAGCACAAGTCTGATGAGGAGTGGCTGAGGGAGTTGGGGATGCTTAGTCTGGAGAAAAGGAGGCTCAGGGGAAACCTCATAGAATGGATGGGATATAGATCAGAATAGATCCAAGGTGCCTGTTTGCTGTAGGGTGGTGAGCAGCTAAATTTGCATGGTTTTTGTATGAATCAATAAAATAGACATTAGGAGCAAACTGCTTAACAGCTGTCCAGAAACTCATAAAAGCTTTCAGCATGACATACAAAAGAAAATTAGTACTTTTGTGTACTTGCTGCATGTGTACACCTGAGTTGTGATGGTGTTGTTCCAGACATTGGCACTCCAAACACTGTTGTTACCAGAAACAGTGTTTGCAAGAAGAGCCTATGGAAGGTTGGAGGTTCTTGTCTCCAGTGCTGGCCTATGTTTTCTTCCAGGAAGAAAAGTTCTAGGAATATTGCATTAAATTACCCAGAGCTTCCCTAGCTACAATGCGGAAAGAATAGAGCAAATAATTTTTTTGGCCTTTTCTTATTTAGGTGCATCTTCCTGGAACGCTGGCTACACTTGTAGCTATGCTGAAATTGGAGCAATGAGGAATTTGTTAAATCTGTTAAAATGCATGGATTGCTGTGGAAATATGGGCTGGGTGTTTGCTACAGAGATGGTTGATAATGGGCTGATAGATATTGCTGCTATTCACTGTGCAGTGGGAGTTTTTGTGCCATTGAAAACTGTGTTTTCCTGTATTTAAGGTATTAATAATCTACTTTTTATGCTGATTGCTAGGGGGATTTTAGTGTGTGTTTGGATTCTATAACCATATTAAACACAGACAAATATCTTTCGGCATCAAGGCAAGAAGTGTTCTGAATTAAACTTGCTCTTTCTGTTCTTGTCATTCATCCTTTCTTATTTGACTTTATAATGAAGCTGGATGTGTTAAAAGTACCTTTTCCTATAAAGTAGCTAATGTAGAAAACTTCATAAACTTAGTTGAAGTGATCAGGAAAGTAACTGCAACTCAGCAGTGATATGCCTGAATGTCTTATCTCTGGTTTATTGATCTTTCACTCTCCTATTTCTCCTCATTTCTTTTTTTCCACCAGCTGAGGAAATAGCTGTGAAACATAAATGTGTTCTCAAGCTAAGCAAATCTTCTTGTCACCCACAAAATCCACAGCTGCTTGAATGTGATGTTTTCTGTGATATAAGCCCAGTATGAGTGTTGTAATACACATTTGTAGAGATCCAGAGAAAAACTTCCTGTGAGAAAATGAAAGGACATACACTCAGCTTTCCTGTATTTATATGTGCTGGCTTTATAAGGAGTTCCAATGCTTGCCAAACAAAAAAAACCCACTCAAAATATGATAAAAATAATTTAGTTTTTACATATATTATACTAAATGAGGGTTGAAGCCTACCAGTTGCAGAATAAAATGTATAATGAAGAACTATGGATATATCTGACTGTAAACATGCTATATTTTTTCAGCATTTCAGTGAAACTTCTCTAATTTCCTATTGCTAATGGCAGGGAACACTGCAACTCATTGATATTTTGATCTTATGAAAGTAAATCATAAAATCATAGAATCTACTGAGTTGGAGAAGACCTCTAAGATCACTGAGTCCATATTCACATGTTTTCTTTTAAACCAGAGAAACAATTTAATTGCTTTGTTTTCAAGTATTAGTGTTTTTGTCTATTAGCTGACCAGTCAGCTCTGCTCATACTCTGATTTTTTTCCAGTTATTGGTTGGCATACTCACATAATACCTTAGTCATTGCAGTGCTCTGTAGTATGATTTCTGGTTGATAAGATCTCACATAAAGTGGTTTTATGTGTTTTGAGTACAGTGCAATTTCCTTGTGTGTCTGCAAATGCCCACTTTGACATTTTAAGTAGACAGCATTTTCAAAGGGATTCAATCCTTTTAGCCAAGTCTAAAATCAGAGGTATAGATCAACATTTTTTGATATATCTAATACAGTAGAGTTTGGAATGAGTATTTATAATTGTATTGTGATGTTCACAAAGGATGGTGAATTTTAACACAATAGTGTTAATCTGAGTGCAGTGAGGCCTTTAAGGATTTTGTCTTCACCTTATGTAGGGATTTATATTGTCTTTCTCAAATGTCTAAGTGCTGATCTGCATGAAGGCTACAGAAATGTTTTAACCTAGATGGTAAAAATCTACCAATTTAATACCAGTATTGCAGCTTGTAACAAGAAACTGAAGCTATAAAATGGAAATTGAGAACACTGAAGGGCCAAAGTATTTTGAGAACCGGGTACGAACATGTAGTGCTCTTCTCTTGTGCTTTATGTTGCTCATACATTTTGATTATAACCTGGAAAATATAACGTGCATCCATTAAAGGTGAAATTTTTATCCAGTCAAGCCACCCATTTCAGCAATATCCATTTGCCCACGATTAAGGGGTATAGACTGTGCATGCAAATTTCTCCTTGATTAGCGCAAAAAAAAAAAAAAGTCTAACCCCAAACCAATAAAAGAATAAGCTACAAAACTAACACTTGTTTCTGTGTGTGGTTTTTTTGTGGTCTGGTGTTTCTGTTTGGTTTTCCCCTTTTTTGATAACTGCATTTCTTTTACCAGGTATGGAGAAATACAGCTCAGATGGATAGTCTCTACAGAAGACAGCTCTTGACACCAAATGTGTGCTGGGCACAGATTGAAGCAATGAGGATTTTGTGGAGAAACCAAACACAAATGGCAGAACAGGAGCATCCCAGAGTACTCCAAGACTGAAGTGCATATGTGAGTCATGCTGAATTTTTTTCAAAACTTTATATGAATTGGTGAAAGTCTATACCTGATAAGGAATGGCAGAGAGAGAAGTGAGATCTCTGTAGGGTCACACATTTACTGCAGAAGCTTGGCAGTCAGGATGTGGAGTGGGATGGAAATGACAAAATTCAGTCTGATTTCCTGAAAGTTCTTTCGTGATGGAGTCCAGGCTTCCATGATCCACAGCCTCAGCCTAACAGTTATCCCTGCTGTCTTTGAGGTTTGCACTGTGAAATTAGTTTAACAGATTCTGGGAAAGCTTGTGAAGACAAGCTCATGCAGGAGCTCTGAGTCTTCAGGTACTTGCAACCCTCATCATTGCTAGGAGAGTTGGAATTTGAAGTTTTATTTGAGCTGAAATCTTTAGCATGGGTTTTTCTTTACTTTGTTTATAATGTACTTTTTGTTCCAGATAGGATGTGTGGGGTTTTCTTTTTCAGTTATCAAAATTTCTACTGTAAATTCTCTTATTCTCTGTTACTGCTGCAAAACGAGGACAGCACAGTTTCTGCAATTACTCTAATAGTGTAATAGGGGAAACAAATAGGTGAAACTGTGCAAAGTGTTAAAGGAAGTGAAGACAAATAGTTCTCATGGGGAGGAGTTCTTGGAAGAAAAACATTATTTTCCAAAGTGTTATCTCTGGCTCATTGCATATAACCTTTTCCTTTGACAATCTGGAAAGGATCTTTATGCCCTACAGGAAGCACTGAATTCTGAAAACTTTTCTGAGCTCAGAGGCTACTGAGATGCTGTCAATACACAAGTTAACTATATTTTTTTTATTTACATTGAAATGGAAGGGCAAGGCAGGAAGGGCACAGGAAGGGCTTATCAAGGGCTCTGAGGAGTTACATGAAGGACCAAGGAAACTCACTCTTGGTGTCTGCTCCTTCATGAAGTCCCCTGAGGAAGCAGTGATTCCTTGGTTTTAGTTTTCCAGCATTCACACAGAAAAAGCTCCTTTAAAATGCCAATGTTACAGACCAAGCAAAAAAGCTGGAAATCTCACTACCTGACAATTCATTCATCTGTCAGCATGCAGACTATGGTGGAAAACTGAAACTCTTATAAAAATTCTTTTGAGTTTATAGATCCTAGCAAGAAATAATTTTGTTGGACTGATAACAGATCATTATGATCAGGATTGGTCAGTTTACCAGCTCCCAGGCTTTGGCAAAGGCTCTGATTGTGGAATTATTTGTCCAGTGTATCACTGGAACATGGAACTCGTGTTCAAAATCCTTCTCATTCAGGGCCCTACTTCTCTGGGAACATGGAACAGTAAATTAACTCGTGTTCAAAATCCATCTCATTCAGGGCCCTACTTCTCTGGGACTGTATCTCCTGCTTAGATGTCTTCTAGTTCTCCTGCAAGACCATGTGCCATACCTTTTTCTTGACAACTAAAGTAAGGGACCATTAGGGAAGCTGTCTGCTACCTCAGCTCTATGACTCTCCAGACTGTAAAATGCTTAGCTTTAGTAAATTAACTCGTGTTCAAAATCCATCTCATTCAGGGCCCTACTTCTCTGGGACTGTATCTCCTGCTTAGATGTCTTCTAGTTCTCCTGCAAGACCATGTGCCATACCTTTTTCTTGACAACTAAAGTAAGGGACCATTAGGGAAGCTGTCTGCTACCTCAGCTCTATGACTCTCCAGACTGTAAAATGCTTAGCTTTGATCACCTTCTGTAGCAGCTGGTTTCTTGTTTAGTACTGTGTGGACACCTCTGTTTGTTGAAACTTGAAGAAATGGTCAGTGTGGCTGTTCAGGGAATCAGAGGTGACCGTGGCAAATATGAACAAGTCTAAATTGGTGTATATTCATCACTTAGAGTCAATTCTCATTTAATTTAAAGGACTTTCTGCTTGAAGTCTTGAGATTTACTACCCTAAATTCTATCTAATAACAAATGCAGAGGTTCTAAGTTAGAAAAGCTGATTGTTTTTACTAAGAATAAGTTTAGGGAGTTGAAAAGTTTATAACTTTTGCATTAACCATTGAAACTACACATTCTGCACTGCAGCACAAGTTTGGTTTTTTTTTGAAAGTGCCATGATACAGTTTGGAGAGGTGAAATAAAAAGGTATTATGAAAATTATAGTTTTTTCAGGCACTTTTTATGTGGAAAAAGTCTAAAACTGTTCTCCAACAAACAGGCAGAATGGCTGATCTGAGCACTGCACCTGCCTTCCTGCATATTCATGTGACTGTGGCTTGTACTTTGAGATAATGTAATCGGTGCTAAGCCAGTTAAGAAAGGAGACAGCTGATGCTATGTGCAGCTGTGTTCTGAAATTAAAAATTTGTCACCTTAACATCTCTTGAATAGTTTCCATACTCTGAGAATTTGGCTCTCAATTCAGTGGTTCTACTTGAGAATTAAGGTATTATAATAAAGGTGAAGACTTGAACTATCCAGCTGAGGTATTCGTTGAAAATGTGAAGAAGGGCCTGAGTCCTGTCCTGACTAATACTCAAATCTAGTCATCCTTGAGTAACATCCTGAAAACTGGCTGCTGGTTAAAATAATTTACATGCTGTGCTTAGACATAATCTGGTAGCATCTTCTAATTTGACTCTCTATTCCTTTCTGAATGTGATGACTGGCTTCCATCCTAATCTGTGGTGAGAAATCTTTGAGACATTACAGATGTAAATATTTAACTTTTTTAAAAAAATTGTCATGAGACTATTGTGTACCAGTGATCCTGCATTTCAGCTCTTGGGATTTTACTGCACAGATTTCATAACCAAGTTAATTGAACTGTTTGTTTTTAGAGATTATTTGGAGGAGGGGAAGAAAAAAAGGTGCTCATTTGATGTGTATAGATGCACAAAGCAGTATGAATTATCATTTGAATCCTAGTCATTTTATCCTTATAAAAATTAAAAACCAGATTCCAGTAAGCACAAATTGCTTTCATAGATATTTAATTAGTTTAGGAAAACTGGCAAATTGGAAATAAACTACTTGGGTCCTTGTAGCACTTGTGAATATTTCACTAGCATAAAGACTAACAGAGTGCTGATGCTGGTGCCAAATATATTGGAGCCAAGCACAGCTCAAATTCATAATGAGAGCTTTCCAAGCTGCTCAACATGTTCCTTTTCACAACCATTTGACATTTTTCTGGCTTGACTTTGTTCTTGCGTGCAAGTGTTCTGTGCACTGTTTAAAACCAGCACTTTCACAGTGTTGGAAAAGTAAGCATTGAGAAGTTAAGTTCAACTAAAACATTTGAACAAATTTAAATCATGCCTTGACCATGTGCAGCTTCTTTGCAAAAAATTAAATTTCTCCCAGAGGACAGAATAACAAACTAATGTGAATCCTGATATGTAGTGGTTTCCAGCAAATGAGAATGGAACAGAGCAGAACAGAATAATTATTACAGGATTATTTTAATTTCTTGAATTGTTTCATGTGCAAAGATGCCATAGGAGACGAGGGCATTACAAAGTTATGTACAAGCAAGCAAATTGAAATTAATGTGTTCTTACCTTTTAACAAGAATTCTTATTTAATGTTTTTTAAATGTATCAACCCTGCTATAGTTATCTTGCTTCCTGCCTGAGAGCTAACAGTGGCATTGTAGTGGTGTTGTTGTATGTACCAGATTTCTTTCAGCTGAACTTTAAAATCAGTTTAATGTGGTTTGTATTGATAGTAATTTCTTTATATTTTTCTGTTTAACCTGAAGTTCTGGAGTTTTGCTTTGGTGGTTTTTTTTTTTTTCAATGAGACTTAGAGAAAAATCTTTAGTTAAACTTGGAATTCTTTACGTTGTCTCTAAATGAGTCTAAATGATGAACGTGAACAATATTAAAGATTTTCATCTCTGATCTATTTTGTGGACACATATTGATAAAAAGTGTCTCCAGGTATACTTGGAAAGAGCAATGTAATAACAACAATTATTAAGCTATTTAGCATAAATGCTGAAGTTTTTTTACAGTGTTGCTGTGGATAGTATCTATCTTAAAATACAGACTTGGGCTTGAGTCACTAAGAAGCTCAAGTTAATAGATGTCTATATATGTAAAACTTAACTGCCATTTTCAAGAACTACTCAGTGTTTCCCCACTGTATTTTCTCTGCATCTGTTGTTAGTACCTTCCCAATAGTCACAAACAGTTCTTCAGTACTGGAGTTGAATCTCCAGTTGGTCCTTCCTGACTGCTGTAATTCTCTGAGAAGATAAAGGTCTGTTCTAGATCAGTATTTTAGAACTGAGACTTGATGGTCTCTATATAACAACACTTGAAGGATAGGTCTTTTTATTATCAGGGATGCTGGACCTCCCAAAACATGATTCTGTAGGCAAATCTAGTCTTGTCATTTCACTCTTACTAACATGAGTTAAGCTTTGGCTACATAATGAAATGTACTGCTTAACAAGCTTTGTAAATTTTTGTGGATTTTAAGCATCGTTTGCCAGATGACTGAACTGGAGGTCGCTTGA
Source organism: Acanthisitta chloris (assembly GCF_000695815.1). NCBI lineage: Eukaryota > Metazoa > Chordata > Aves > Passeriformes > Acanthisittidae > Acanthisitta > Acanthisitta chloris. Next base: position 63,612 of record NW_008684222.1, read on the forward strand.
TTGACTTTGAAGTTTATGGTGGAAGCTTCCTATTTTCTGTTCTTTTCTGCTTAGACTATGAAAATATTTAATTAGATTTGCTTCTTGGCTCTAAATGAGGGGCTCTGGTTGTAAGTCATCTGTGTAGATCCAATGTCTCTGAAACTTTCCC
>NW_008684222.1:63777-66469 GCF_000695815.1 Acanthisitta chloris
GTCACATGTCTTCATAATCCCTTTGGTGTGATACGGTTTGCATACCCTTATCTTTTTAGGATTCATCTATTAGAAGCACTTTTTTTTCTTTTTTGATCAATACAGAAAGTTAGTAATTATGGGCTCCTAAGACTAAAGGGTTCTAGCAGTTCTTTACAGCACATGAGTTATAGGAACAGATGAAAACAGTAAGAAACAAAACTAACAGCTTATTATTTGGTGCACTTTTAATTAATGGTTTAAAAACAAAGCTGCTGAAGTGAATAATTTACATTTAGATATCAGATTAGGCTTCAAAAAATCAATAGAAAGTTTTTATCCTTGTGTATTAAAGATTGATTATTTTCCTCTGGCATTTGCAAAGAGGCAATGTTTTTAGTAAAAGTCTTAACTGAGAAGAATGAGAAGCAATGCAGTTCTGAATCTTAATACTGCAATTCAGAACTACATCCTCTTTCATGTCATACTGCAGCAGTTTTTAACTTCTGATGAATTTCTGGAGTTTTTAATTTCCGTTCAATCCAAAGTCGGCACAACTATATAAAGAATGCAAGGAAAAATATTCAAGAAGTGATTTTTGTATGCAGCATTGTGTAAAAACCCTACATTTTCTGAAGCTCTATGATACCTATTCACTTAAAATCTTGATTATTTAGAAAGATTTTACTGAATCTTTGGGGAGACAAAGCTGTTCAGTTGATTGATAATGAACTTCACAGTATCTTTAATCGAACAAACTGCTTTTGCTTATTTTCTGAAGATGTCAGAACTTTCTGTAATTATCTTGATTTCCAAACTAGTTTAATATAAGTATTTCCTGTTATTGATTTCTATTCTTGATGTGAAGGATGAGTGAAAATAATTTGAAAGAGCTTTTGATTAATTACTGTGTAGTTGTGCTATGTACTTTGTATAAATAGACTGTCTTGCTCTTCTAGCTCTTCAGATTTAAAAAATGCCAGTCAAATAGTATGGAATCAAATTTAATTATTAAATAATGCAATGTAATCATCAAAAATCCATGCAGAGTGGTTGATCTGTGGTAGATATAGTATTTGTTTGCAACTCATATTTAGTGGTAAGTATTTTAAAGCAGTCCACAGTGAGGTTTCAGGAGTTAGAAATGATAGGAACACATTCTTTTGAAAGGCTTCATTTGAATCTGAAAATTAGGGGTATAAGGTATAATGATTCAACTTATGTTTGATGACAGCAAATGATTTCCTCCTTCTAGAGATTTAACCCATATGTTTGAGGCTATGATACCTTTTGGATGCAAGTGTGCTTTTCCTGCTGGAAAAGTATTACAGTGCACTGAAAAGCAGAAATAGTCATGGAAGTGCACAGTATCAGGCTAAAGCTTTTGTTGTTCTTTCGTCTGCTTTAGTACAAATAAGAAGCATACCCTACACTTTGCACAGTGTGGGCTGGGCAAGTAGGACCTGCCACTGCAGGAGGTGAGAGCATCACGGAGGGGACAGAGTTCAGGGTGCTTCTGCACTAGTCCCACAGTACAGAGGGTACAGTGGTACAGAGCCTCACCTGAATGCTTGTTGTGAGTTTCAGAATGCACATGAATTGCAGACAGAGCTTTTCCTTGGATTTACAGAAAGGACTGTGCATGTCAGTTATGTGAGCTATTCATTTATCATCATAAGGTCTGAGGCAGTGCTGGCTGCAGTTGAAGACAGGACATAAAACTTAGTGGCCCCATATGATGATATATGGAGTTATAAAATGGTCTTTTATTTTCATAATCTGTTTTCCTTATTCTGCAAGCCAAACTATTTAGCCAGGCCTCTGTATGGGATGTGGCGGCCAAAGTAATTTTGGAGATCATGTATACCACATTTTGATCAATCATTGAATTACATATATGGTGTTGAGTGTTTGTTCTATGGGGCTTTTCTTTAAACTTCTCCATTGGTTGGGCTCTGGCAGATTCCTTTTGTCTTGTTTCTACGATGTGGGGATTTCAAAAGTGAGAAATTTTATGTCTTACTGGAACTTGTTGCTATGAGCAATATGAATAGTTGTCTTATTTTGCTTTCTTTGCATAACTCAAAGGGCTAAATCTAATAATAGCAAACAAAAAAAGTGCTCAATAATCTGTTAGAATAGCAATACAGGTGCTCAAATCATTCTCCTCATCGAATTTATATGAAGTAGAGAAGCACTAAGATTGTTATCCACTGGCTGCTGTTTGATCAACTTGTTGATTCTTAGGAATTACTGATTCTATAAAAGCAGAAAAACAGAAAATCTGTGAGAGATGGGCTACTGAGAGTAGTCCATCATGTGTTATTTTATACAGTTTTATGAGTCCAGTAGTATACTCTTTCCAAAGTGTGCCACTACAGAAAGCTACAATATGGAATCCAGTATGGAATTTTGCACAGCAAAATGAAAGCATTGTGGATTCCAGAATAGGTTATGTCAGTCTTCAAAATGCACTGAATTTTGGCAGCATCCTGGGCTTAGGATACAAATTGTAACAAGAGCCACTTGAGCGGAACTGCTGAGATGAAAACCAAAACCTGTGAGATTGTAATTATGGAAATTAGCAAACTGTGAGATTAGAAATAAGCAACTGTGACGCCCCAGTATCCATGGAATGGTTTAGAAAAACGTACTCTGGAAACACTTCAATATTCTGTGTCTTATTTAAAAGCAGCATATTTGAATCTGAAGA
>NW_008684223.1:0-456 GCF_000695815.1 Acanthisitta chloris
CCACCAATGCATCTCTTTCTCAGACCTGCTGGGATAACTCGAAGGTTTGTCTGACTTGCTGTAGAGGCTTCATGACAGACTTCTCTGACCTGATAGTGTAGTCTGTGCATAGACTGTGCTGAAGTAAATAAATTGAAGAGCTAATGATTAGTGGCAAGAATGAATATGAGCTAATGTCCTATCTATGTGAGCTGCTGATTCATTACTAGCTCATATGCCTAATGTTTTAGGCCCAGATAAAAAGTTGATAGAAACATCTTGATAGAGCTGACTGGGATTTTGCTGTATGCAGTGCCCTCTGTGCTGGACATGGTCATTTGGAAAGGATAACACATCCCATAATTAGAGTTTAACATACAATGTGTGCTCAACTTTCTGATGGCCTGATCAGACTTAGCAAACACAGGACCCTGCCCTTTAAAGTAATTCATGCTCTTATACTGTAACTCAGTATGT
>NW_008684224.1:0-7969 GCF_000695815.1 Acanthisitta chloris
GGCAATGTTTCGGGCTCTGGACTTAGGGTTTGGCGGCCTGCGTCAGTTTTCCGGGAGGAAGAAGTAGACGGGTGGACCAACAGATCGGTGTATTTACTGTTGCTGCTGGCTGGCTTTCTCTCAATGGCAAAGCAGCTGCTTTATTTTTCTGGAAAAAAAAAAACCTGATCAGAGAGGCAAGAAGTGAGTGTGGAGTGGAACAGAGATGGCAGAATGAATCTGGGTTCAGGAAGACTGTTCTAGGATGCTTGAGCTTGTCTCATTCTGTCTCAGCACCACGGCATTGTCTCCTTTTGGAGAAAGACCAGAGACACTCAAGAGCCCTGGAGTTAAAAATGAGCTGTGAGACATAGCTTGACACCAAGACATGAGAACAGGGAGTGATTAATTAATAATGACACTTTCTATCCCATGGGTCATGGCAGAATTGGCTCTCAGACATAGTTGATGTCATTTTTGGGGTCGTGGCACTCTGAGACATCTGTGAGGGACAGCCAGATCTTCTTTTTTCTACTTGCTTGTGTCCTGACAGACAGTACTCAGGGTGTCTCCCAGCTCTCTCCTTGCTTTCATGAGGAGATAATTGCAGACAACAGCCTCCACCCCTGTAAATCCCCACTCACTATTGACAGAGCTGTCTTCTAGAACTCTGTTGCCTGAAAAGCACTTGTCAATGAAACAGTGACTTTTGGCAAGGCAGGTGTAAGTGGATGACTGATGGAGAGTCCTTCAATATAGGAATGTGATGGGAGTTGACTGGACTGAGAGGAAAAACAACCCACAATCCCCACCAACTCTCCAGACAAAACCGTGAGCCATTTATTCATGATCCATATTCTCCCATGAATATCTGTAGTGATTGTGATGCTTTTGCTAGGTGCGAACATTTTCCAGTCCCTTTTGTCTGCGCCATGTCCCCATGCATGGTGTCTCTAAACTGTATTGTCTGCTGCAGAGATACTGCTTTTATCTTCCAAATGCCACCCTCATTAATGTCAACGTCTTGCATCCAGCTAGTGACAAATGTCTCAGGGATGTTCATCTGCCTTGCACACTGCGTCTTCTCTCCAGGTGCTGTCTTTTTCTCTCCAAGGAGAGGCTTAGCAATATTTTCTTCCTTGCCCTGTTCATCTGCTGTGAAATGGTTTGTCCACTAGTTGGTCTCTGTCCTGTCCTTTCATAAGTTAGTTTTATTAGTGCCCTCTAGGATATTTCCACTCATGTTAACCTGTTTCATCACTCAGATGACAGCTTGACAAGTGCATGGAAAGATAGTCTGTTCTTTCCACATCTGCAGGTTGTTGAAGAGGGGGAGAAATTAGGCCTACCAAATTAATATGATACTAGTGCCCTATTTTCCTGAAATTTCGTTCTCTAATCCTGACTTGATGCAAAAAGCTAAAGAACAAAGAGCCTGGTTGTTTCTTTGTGTGTGTAGCCTGGCTGTTTCTCATTGAGTGCACTTGTGAACACTGTTTTTTTTTGCTGAACTCTTGAAAAGCCAATAAGTAAAATATGTCTATGTTATATCTTTGCATATTTCCTTAAACTTTGGTGATAGCTGTACAGCAGACTTATTTTAGACATAGAGCTGACAGACAAAATAAAACTAGGAAATAAGTGGTATAATAGATTTACTTCCTGGACACACATGTAATTAAAAGATAATGTATATATAAAAGATACTAAAATTATATTATTTATTTAGAAAGAAAAATAAGAGTCACTTAAACCTAACCAGTACAGTATCCTCAGTTGAAAAACAACAGATGCTACTTACCTTTCTACTTGTAACATGTTTTGATCTGGAAATCCCTGAACCCAGTGATGATTTCCAACAATTTTAATAGTTTTGGATCTGGCCCTATGAGTACAGTGCTTCTATCTGATATTGCATGCACTACTGAAAAACATAGGCTCTTCTGCAGCAGATACTATGGCCTGATCCAGCAGTGTAATACAAGATAGATTCCTATGTAAATCAATGATTTATTTACTTGTGTGAGGAGGACAGATTCTGTTTCCTGTTAAAGATTAAATAGACCACTTTTATCACTGAGAATTGCTTGTCACTGTTCAGATGCGACTTCAAATTGAAAGTGTAATTGACAGCTCTTTAAAAAGTTTGGCTAATGGAGTTTCTGTTAAGGGTAGTTCAGACCACCTGTACAATAATATTTATCTGCACAGTCATTTTTATAAGCTATTCTTGATTGAACTTTGGAAAAATAATTCTGCTGCTAGTCTATTTTGTCAGGAAATGTTGCCATAGGCCTTCAGGTATATGCAACTGTTTATATAAAATTAATGGACTGTTTTGTATATTTACGATCTCACCCATAGCATTTGAGGTCTTGCAAAAGAACCTATGGACTTAAAATAAGAATAAGATTAAAGCTGTGTCCTCATGCTTGTTGCACAGCTAATAGCAGAATTGAAAAATATTTGTGTGTTTAAAATCACAATGTTTGTCTATAATTTGACTCTAATTTAGACTAATTGCTGCTGCCAATTTATGCGACTACTCTGTATTACATACAGAGATTTTTCTTAATGTTTATGTGGGTAATGCTTTGCACCTTGACAAGATTTTGTAAGCAGTATTACTAGGTAAAACTTAGAAATAGTCCTGCAGTTTTGTGAAGGACAATTGCTGAGTGTACAGATCTTCAAAGAACAGGAAAATAAGAAAGACTACGGAGATGTGACATGAAAGATGTGCATAATAAGTAGTACATGAAAACCTTTAAAATTAAAAAAGATGGTCTCCATCCTGTTGCTTTCATCTGTAATGGATATTACCTTAATAAAGTCCACAATTTTATATTCCTATTTGTTTCTTCTCCCTGCTTCCATGAACCATCACAGTTGTTTAACTGACTTGCTTGTAATAGGTGGCAGTGTAGTACATGTTGCAGAGGGGAGAAAGTATGACTCTTTAGTAATACTATTTCTAATATCTGAGTTGAAACCTTGGGATTTTGAGCAGTTACTTGTACAAAGGATATCCTCAACTTCAGTGGAATCACTTTTGTGAGTGGTCACTTGGAGTGAGTGAGGAATGACATTGTCTGATCCTTGGTAACAGTGGTCTGTGTGAATCATCTTCTATATCTTGAGCCTCTGTCTGTGCTGACTCATACGATGGTGCATCTTGCTGTGTACCTCCTCCCTCTGTGAGGAGTTCTGCTGCCTCTGCTAGCACTAGTCATTGCAATAGGGTACTATCCCACAATATATCAGAGTATAGTTTGCTTTTGCATCTTAAATGTGCAGAATATTTGATAGCTAGAGGAGAGTGTGAGTCTTGGAAAAGTTATTTGGTGGATTAGCAGATTGTAATGATATGGTTCAGTCTTCCAGTGTAATGTAATCCAAGTGAATATGGAAATGTGTGACTGAGCACAATAGATGAGGTGTGAGTGCTGCATTTGTTCTCCATCATTTATAGAATATTCTGAAATTGCAGGGCTGTAACAGACACTTCAGAGTAGAGGCCAATGGTCTGTAACTACTTTTAAGAAGCAAAACACAAGCTTAACTGAAGTCAGGAGACTTGCTCACATATACTTCAGTGCTTTACTGAGGTAGGACCATAAGAAAGTGAATGCAGTGTGGGTTTTGCATTTCTTTATTTAAAATATAGAATCTTTTTCTTCCATGACAGAAAAGATAACACACCTATGTCTTTATAAATGTTGCAAAGTAATATTTTGCCAAGAACGTGCTGAATTTACCTCTAGGCTACTTTGGATCTATTACAGTATTATGTCTATAACCAAGCATTGCTCTACTCCCTTGTCCTAAATATATTTTCTTTATTATTGGATAATAATGAATTGAAGAATTAAAAATCTATTAATTATTGGATACTAATTTTTTTATTAATTCTGAGTTTTGGAGTTTTAATTTGTGACTTCTTCTGACTATTGATCCAGCTTCTGAAGAAATAGTCTGCAAAATATCTTTATCTTTGAAATTAAACTAAAATTAGGCTTTTCAAATAGAGAATTTATATGTTTGCTTTTTTTTCTGTACATGTGTTTTTGAACCGTTCAGGCATCACCACTTACTGTTTTCTAGAATTGCAAACAGATGCCAATGGTGGAATATCTCAGAAAGCCATGTGTGGCCTGTATGTAGCATTATATTTAAACTCTAAATTTGAAGTCTAATTACACAATTGGTGTACATTTTTTGCAGACTACTGCAGGTCTTTTTCTTTCTTTCAGAAGAAAAATGTACTGGAATAATGACCACGTAAGGCAAAAAATGTACCCTTATTTATTGTTCCACAAGAAACTTGCATGTTGATTCAAGACCATTCAGACTCATGAGAACTTTGCCATTGATTTCTCTGGTTGTAAAATGCTGCCAACATCTTGATATATATTTCCATTTTTATAAGGTGTTGGGACTGATATTTCATTGCATTTTAGCTTGATTTGCTTTGTGTAAAGAGGCTATTCATAGCTAGCACAAGTAAGAAGTAGTAAGCGTTTCTAGTAAATGTGAAAGAATATATATATGGCTATGTGGTATTTATAGCCTTTGATCCAAGCAACTTTGTCTTCCATGAAGTTAAAAAGAGCTGAGTGGGCTCTATACACTTTCATTTCTGGCATCGTTTCTGGCATTCTTGTATGCTTTAGTAAATTTACCCAGAAGAATGTCATACTGTCTTTGGTCTGCCATGAGATCTTTTTGTTCTCTGGCAGAATGGCTCTGTGGCTATAGTACTCCTTCACCTAGAGTAATGACTGCATGGTTTGTCCCCAAAATCTTTTGTTTTATCCGAGCGACAGAGTTTTAGTCATCTATGTCTGGCACAGTAATGAACCTGTGTTGCCAGCCGTTACAGGTGGATGATTTGCTTTAGCTCAACAGGTGGAGCTGTGACTTCGTTCGCCTGTTGATCCAGGCTAAAATTCAGCTAGCTGGGCAGGTCCCTGACTCAATGTTGCTCATGGATTTTACGTTCCCTAAATTTGTACCTACACTTTCATTGCCTATGGAAAGTTTTTAACCTCCTGACCTGTAAAACACTTCAGGTAATGAGAGGCATATGTTCTTATGTATTCATCGGGAAAAGTTGTTAATTTGTGGGAATGTGATGGTTCTAGGGGGCTGCTATGGGAGGGTTTTTTACTTCAGCTTTGCATACTAATGGAGAAATTTAACAGAGTCTAAGACACTATTTCCTCTTCGCCCTCTTTAAGTATGGTCTACCTTGCATGATTGATTTTTTTGTGCCCTGACTTTTTGTTTGGACCTCAAAGACTGTGGAAATGTTTGGAATCATTCTCTCTTCAGCACATTTAAGGAAGACTAGTTACAGTGGAGTTACATTAATAACTTTTATAAAAACAGCGAACAGGGGAGTGGCTTGAAATGAATTGGGATAATAGCATGAGGATCCACCTATAAAAGTTATCCCTCTTCAGAAGCTTTCAATTCTCCTGTATTCTCATCCTTTTATATTAATTTTTCAAAATACCTTGTTTAGTCTGATGAATCTTTGGAGAAATATTGTTTCCCTGTGGATTTGTGCATTTCTTGGTAAGTCTGTGCTTCAAATATAATACTAGATGCTCACTAATCACATCAGAAGTGTTCCTGATACTGCATTTACAGCAGTAAAGTCAATTAGGAGAACAAAGACAATATTAACTGAAGATTTCGAGTCACAACATGTCCAGTAAAGAAATAATCATTGTGATTAGATGAAGCAAAGAGATTCCAAACAAACTCCAGACTAAAATATGCTGAGAACATTCACTGAATGCTTATGAATAAAAGAGCAGAAATTAAAATGGGACAGGCTTTTTCATGAACAGAAGTGTAGGGTAAATTAATCAAATAAATTGTTTGCTATTAATAATGTGACCAGCTACAGTCAGATTCCAATAAATATGCCCAGCGGGGATGGAAAATCTACACAACTGAAATTACATTGATGAATTTATCCTAGTTTCCAATGCCTTCTGAGTATGTGTTTAGGAAACAAAAGCTGTCATAAAGATGGCCTGACAGGAAATGGATTCAACAACAGTTTTTTAATTGAGAAAACAAAACTAATATTCAGGTTAGCTAAGTATATTAAATGTATCGCTGCTTAGGCAGAGAATTCTTAGCAGAAATGTCAGCATAAAAGTGACCTCCAATGATTACAAAGTATACTTGAGGCTATGCTTTTTTGTTTGTTTTCATGATAAGTAAACATGATATGGGAGCTATCATTGTTAGAAATCACATGGTTTGACTTATTTAGTACCTAAGCAATGTTTGTTATAGTCACCTCCACTCTTGCTGGAGGACTCGTTGGGAACGGTAGGGAATGCATGTTATTTCTTCTCATGCCTGAAGAAACAGGAGGTTTATCTTTAATGGAATACTGTTGTTTCTAAAATATGAATGAGTCACTGTAGTTGCCTAGAAATAAGTACAGTAATCTAAAGGCAATCCCAACACAAATTTCTTCTTAGAAATCAAAACAAAATCTCAAATAAAACAGAATCTGAGTAAAGATTCATTCTGTCCCAATTGCTTAGCTTTGATGTCTGTTTCTACAAGAGTCTGTCTCCTCTGAGCCTGAACCTCTATTTTGTTTTGATTACTTAAGAATCATTTACATCTGGCATTGTTAGTTTCTGAGTTGGTGCTACCCGCAAACCTCATACAGTATTACTGCTACTGAACACAGTAAAGAAACATTGCAAATATCCAGTGAAATGACTGTGCAGAAAGTTTCTCTTACGTGCAATGTTCTTTATTTTTCATCTGTGTTGTCTTGTATCACAGCTTCTAGCTTTAATTGTTTAACTATTTCACATTCAATTACTTCGTAATTTCTTCACATCAACCATGCACTCAAGCTCTGTCTTTAGGGTGATGATTTCAGCTCCTGACAGTCTGAATATCTTCTTAGGGCATTTTTCAGTGTGCATGTCCTCACTGTACAGTAACTTTTCCATGGCTTATATAAGTCAGGCCTGATCATCCTGGGCTCAGCTGTCAGCTGTAGTCACACTTTCAAACACCCTATTAGTCAGTTGTGAGAAACTAACACATAGCTAAGCTCTGCTCCCCAATAAATGACTGCTCCTCACATTCAGCTATCACAACAGAATTAGTATCAGCTGTGATAGTTAGAATTCTAGGTTATTTTTAAGCTTAAATGCCACCACTTCAGCCTAAAATACCATAAGTCCTCTAGCATTTATTCTCTTGACTCACACAGGCACATGAAAGCAAAAGAAAAAAAAAAAAAGGTGGGTAGTGATGACCATCTGGAAGCAGTTCTAACTGGATCTGTAACAGCCTAGGCAAACAAAAGATTTGATAGGGTCACAGGACTTTTCCACTCTCTGTCTCTCATATTTTTCTCATCAGCCCTGTGCTTGAAGCCTTTGTTAGGGATTTAAGAGATTCAATTTCTTCTCTTCTTCAGGAAATGTGAACCCAAACCTCACAATTCAGAGGTAATTGCTTTAACCACTGCATGGTGGAGTAATTTGGGAAATATTCTTGATTTTGTTTGTTCATTTTATTCTGCTTTGTTTAATACACTCAGGCACTTCTTTACTCAGGAAACAGGATCTCATTGTAGGTAAATTCTGAGGCATTTGTGGTATTAGGTTTTTCTCTCTTGCTCTTTGGCCTTATGTGTTTGAGTTCATTCATAGTGGAAGCACTTTGTATTTTGAGAGCCCTGTATCAGAAAAAAAGGTTTATTCTGATGTGTAAGAAATTCTTGAACCAGAGAGTCGAAATTATGTTGCCCTGCTAACTCTTATCTATTGGGCACATTAGAAACAGTAAAATAAGGTACCTAATGCTAGGAGCAGTTTATGCTTCAGAAATGTCAGAAAGTGTTTCAGTTAATTCTTTTTTTTTTTCATTTAGTTGCTTAGTTTGGACAGTTTAGTAGCTTCTGTGAATTATGCTTTCAGGAAACTTTTTTCAGCAG